>NC_029794.2:38013296-38025652 GCF_000816755.2 Arachis ipaensis
TAGTATGAAAATACAATGGCAAAAGGTCCTATTTATAGAAAACTAGTAGCCTAGGGTTACAGAAATGAGTAATTAATGCAGAAATCTTCTTCTGGGCCCACTTGGTGTGTGCTTGAGCTGAGCATTGAAGCTTCCATGTGTAGAGACTTTTCTTGGAGTTAAACGCTAGCTTTTGTGCCAGTTTGGGCGTTTAACTCTAGCTTTTGTGCCAGTTTTGGAGTTAAACGCCATAATTCTTGAGCTGACTTGGAACGCTATTTGGGCCATCAAATCTCGGGAAAAGTATGGACTATTATATATTGCTGGAAAGCCCAGGATGTCTACTTTCCAACGCAATTGAGAGCACGCGAATTGGGCTTGTGTAGCTCCAGAAAATCCACTTTGAGTGCAGGGAGGTCAGAATCCAACAGCATCTGCAGTCCTTTTTCAGCATCTGAATCAGATTTTTGCTCAGGTCCCTCAATTTCAGCCAGAAAATACCTGAAATCACAGAAAAACACACAAACTCATCGTAAAGTCCAGAAGAGTAATTTTTATTTAAAAACTAATAAAAATATAATAAAAACTAATTAAAATATATTAAAAACATACTAAAAATAATGCCAAAAAGCGTATAAATTATCCGCTCATCACCTTTGTTGCTCTTCCCTCATGGCTATTTGGTCCTCTCTGATTTCATGGAGGATAATGGAGTGCTCTTGGTTCTGCATCCTTAGTTGCTCCATGTTGGAACTCAAATCTCCTAATGAGGTGTTGAGTTACTCCCAATAGCTTTGTGGAGGAAAGTGTATCCCTTGAGGCATCTCAGGGATTTCTTGATGAGGAATTTTCTCATGCTCTTATTGAGGTCCATGAGCGGGCTCTCTTGTTTGCACCATCCTCTTTTTAGTGATGGGCTTATCCTCTTCAATGAGGATGTCTTCCTCTATGACAATTCCGGCTGAATTGCATAAGTGACAGATGAGATGAGGAAAGGCTAACCTTGCCAAAGTGGAGGGCTTGTCAGCTACCTTGTGTAGTTCTAGAGGTATGATCTCATGAACTTCCACTTCCTCTCCAATCTACTATGGATCATGATAGCCCGATCCACAGTTACTTCAGACCGGTTGCTAGTAGGAATGATAGAGCGTTGGATGAACCCCAACCATCCTCTAGCCACGGGTTTGAGGTCAGGCCTTCTCAATTGAACCGGCTTGCCTTTTGAGTCTCTCTTCTATTGTGATCCTTCCACACAAATGTCTGTGAGGACTTGGTCCAACCTTTGATCAAAGTTGACCCTTCTAGTGAAAGGATGAGGATCTCCTTGCATCATTGGCAAGTTGAATGCCAACCTCACGGTTTTTGGACTGAAATCCAAGTATTTTCCTCGAACCATTGTGAGCCAATTCTTTGGGTTTGGGTTCATACTTTTATTATGGTTCCTAGTGATCCATGCATTAGCATAGAACTCTTGAACCATTAAGATTCCGACTTGTTGGATGGGGTTGGTGAGAGCTTCCCAACCTCTTCTCCGAACCTCACGTCGGATCTCTGGATATTCACTCTTTTTGAGCATGAAGGGGACCTCGGGGATCACCCTTTTCTTGGTCACAACTTCATAAAAGTGGTCTTGATGGACCTTTGAGATGAATCTCTCCATCTTCCATGACTCGGAGGTAGAAGTAACTGTCTTCCCTTTCTTCTTTCTAGAGGTTTCTCCGGCCGTAGGTGCTATTAATGGTTATGAAAAAACAAAAAGCAGAGATTTTTCCCACACCAAACTTAAAAGGTTTGCTCGTCCTCGAGAAAAAAGAAGAAAGAAAGGAGGAGAAGAAGAAGAAATAGAGGAGATAGAATGGTGTGTTTTGAATTCGGCCAAGGTGGGTTTAAGTGTTTATGATGTGTGAAATTAAAGGTGGTAAGGAGCGGTATTTATAGGGTAAGAAAGAGAGGGAATTCATGTAAGAAGGGGTTGGGTTTGGGAGGGAAATGTTTTGAATTTGAATGGTGAGGTAGCTGGGGTTTTATGATGGGTTTTTAGGGAATAATGGATGGATGTGAGTGGTGAAGAGATTATGGGGAAGAGGGTAGGACTTGATAGGTGAATGGTGTTTGGGGAATAGGTATTGATGTCATTAGTCAAGGGTATTTGGGGAAGAGTGTTATGGAAAGGTGTGAAGAGGAGAGAGAGTGAGTTGGGGTAGGTAGGGATCCTGTGGGGTCCACAGATCCTGAGGTGTCAAGGAATTCTAGTCCCTGCACCTTTCTGGCATTTAAACGCCAGGCTGATGCCCTTTTCTGGCATTTAACGCCAGCCAGACAACCTTTTCTGGCGTTAAACGCCAGTCTGTTTGCCAATTCTGGCGTTTAACGCCTAGAATGCTGTCAAACTGGGCGTTAAATGCCCATTCTGTTATCCTTACTGGCGTTTAAACGCCAGTAAGCCTGTCATTCAGGGTGTGCTATTTTTGATACTATTTTTCATTCCGCTTTAATTCTGCAGCTGTTTTTGTGACTCGACATGATTATCAACCTAAAGAAAACATAAACTAACAGTGGAAAATAAAATGAAAAAGTAATTAACATAGATAAATAAGATTAGGTTGCCTCCCAATAAGTGCTTCTTTAATGTCAATAGCTTGACAGTAAGCTCTTACAGAGTTTCACAGATACTCAGAGCTTGATTGTGGCCTCCCAACACCAAACTTAGAGTTTGAATGTGGGGGCTCAGCTTGATTCTGTATGGAGAGAATTGGATGAAGCTTTTCATGCTTCTTATCCATGTTTACAGAAGAAGATCCTCGAGCCTTAAACACAAGGTAGCCCTCATTCAATTGAAGGACTAACTCTCCTCTGTCCGCATCAATCACAGCCCTTGCTGTGGCTAGGAAGGGTCTTCCAAGGATGATAGATTCATCCTCATCCTTTCCAGTGTCTAGGATTATGAAGTCAGCAGGGATGTAAAGGCCTTCAACCTTCACTAAGACATCCTCTACAAGTCTATAAGCCTGTTTCATTAATTTGTCTGCCATCTCTAGTGAGATTCTTCCAGCTTGTACCTCAAAGATCCATAGTTTCTCCATTACAGATAGTGGCATGAGGTTTATACTTGACCCCAGGTATCACAGAGCCTTCTCAAAGGTCATGGTGCCTATGGTACAAGGTATTAAGAACCTTCTGGGATCCGGTTTCTTCTGAGGTAATTTCTACTGAACCAAGGCATTCAGTTCATTGATGAGCAATGGAGGTTCATCCTCCCAAGTCTCATTACCAAATAACTTGGCATTCAGCTTCATGATTGCCCCTAGATACCGAGCAACTTGCTCTTCAATAATATCTTCATCCTCTTCAAAGGAAGAATACTCATTAGAGCTCATAAATGGCAACAATAAGTTTAGTGGAATCTCTATGGTCTCTATATGAGCCTCAGATTCCTTTGGTTCCTCATTAGGGAACTCCTTAGTGGTTAGTGGACGTCCATTGAGATCTTTCTCACTGTAAATCACTGCTTCTTCCTCCTCTATAGGTTCGGTCCCTTTGGATATATTGATGGCCTTGCACTCTCTTCTTGGATTCTCTTCTATATTGCTTGGGAGAGTACTATGAGGGATTTCAGTAACTCTTTTACTTAGCTGACCCACTTGTGCCTCCAAATTTTTTATGGAAGACCTTGTTTCAGTCATGAAACTGAGAGTGGTCTTAGATAGATCAGAGACTATGGTTGCTAAGTCAGAGATGCTATGCTTAGAATTCTTTGTCTGTTGCTAAGAAGATGATGGAAAAGGCTTGCTATTGCCAAACCTATTTCTCCCACCATTATTATTATTGAAGCCTTGTTGAGGCTTCTATTGATCCTTCCCTGAGAAATTTGGATGATTCCTCCATGAAGGATTATAGGTGTTTCCATAGGATTCTCCCATGTAATTCACCTCTTCCATTGCAGGATTCTCAGGGTCATAAGCTTCTCCTTCAGAGGAAGCTTCTTTAGTACTGCCGGATGCAGCTTGCATTCCAGTCAGATTCTGAGAAGTCATATTGACTTACTGAGTCAATATTTTATTCTGAGCCAATATGGCATTCAGAGTATCAATCTCAAGAACTCCTTTATTCTGAGTCATCCCATTATTCACAGGATTTCTTTCAGAAGTATACATGAACTGGTTATTTGCAACCATTTTAATGAGTTCCTGGGCTTTTGCAGGTGTTTTCTTCAAATGAAGAGATCCACCAGCAGAGTAGTCCAATGACATCTTGGACAATTCAGACAGACCATCATAGAATATACCTAAGATGCTCCATTCTAAAAGCATGTCAGAAAGGCACCTTCTGATCAATTGCTTGTATCTTTCCCAAGCTTCATAGAGGGACTCATCTTCCTTCTGTCTGAAGGTTTGGACTTCCACTCTAAGCTTGCTCATCTTTTGAGGTGGAAAGAATTTAGCCAAGAAAGCATTGACCAACTTTTCCTAAGAGTTCAGGCTTTCTCTAAGTTGTGAGTCCAACCATATCCTAGCTCTGTCTCTTACAGCAAAGGGGAAAAGCATAAGTCTGTAGACCTCGGGATCAACTCCATTGGTCTTAACAGTGTCACAGATTTACAAGAATTCAGATAAAAACTTATGAGGATCTTCCAATAGAAGTCCATGAAACTTGCAATTCTGCTGTATTAGAGAAACTAATTGAGGCTTAAGCTCAAAGTTGTTTGCTCCAATTGCAGGAATTGAGGTGCTTATTCCATAGAAGTTGGAAGTTGGTGCAGTAAAGTCACCAAGCATCTTCCTTGCATCTCCACCATTGTTCTCAGGTTCGGCTGCCATGTCTGCCTCTTTTTCGAAATTTTCTGTAAGGTCCTCTCCGGAGTGTTGTGCTTTAGCTTCTTTGACCTTCCTCTTCAGAGTCCTTTCATGTTCAGGATCAGCTTCAACAAGAATATCTTTATCCCTGTTCCTGCTCATATGAAAAAGAAGAGAACAAAGAGAGAAGAGCTCTATGTCACAGTATAGAGATTTCTTTATGTGTCAGAGGAAAAGAAGAATAGAAGAATGAGGTAGAGAGAATAAGAAGAATTCGAACACAGAGAGAGGGAGAGGGTTCGAATTATTAGATGAGTAGAAGAGAAATGTTAGTAAATAAATAAAATAAATAGAAAGAGATGAGAGAGAGGGTATTCGAATTTTAATAAGAGGAAAAAAATATTTTTATTTTTATTTAATTAATTAAGTTAGTTTCGAAAATTTAAAAAAGAAATACAAGAAAATAAAAAACTAAAACAATTAGTTAATTAAAAATATTTTTGAAAAAATGGTTAGTGATTTTTGAAAATTAGAAGTGGAAAAGTAGTTAAGTGGTTTTGAAAAAGATAAGAAATAGTAAACTTTTTAAAATTAAAACAAACAAGTCAAGTAGTTAGTTGAAAAAGATTTAAAAATAAATTTTGAAAAGATAAGAAGTTAGAAAAAGATTTTGAAATTAAAATTTTAAAAAGATATGATTGAAATTTATTTTGAAAAAGAATTGAAAAAGAAATTAAAAAGATTTGATTTTTAAAATTAAAGTTGATGACTTGACTAACAAGAAACTAAAAGATATGATTCTAGAATTTAGAGATTGAACCTTTCTTAACAAGAAAGTAACAAACTTGAAATTTTTGAATCAAAACATTAATTGTTAGCAAGGATTTTCAAAAATATGAAATAAAATTAAGAAAAATATTTTGAAAAATTAGTTTTAAAATTTTCGAAAACATTAAAAGAAAAATGGAAAAGATTTTGAAAAATTTTAAGAATGAAATTCGAAAATCATAAAAAAAATGAAAAAGAATTGATTTTGAAAAAGATTTGAAAAGATAAAGTTTTTAAATTGAAATTTTTGACTTGACTAACAAGAAACAACTAAATTTTATAAATTTTTGACCAAGTCAACTCAAAATTTCGAAAATTATGAGAAGAATAAGGAAAAGATATTTTTTTACTTTTGAATTTTTAATGAGGAGAGAGAAAAACAACAAAATGAAACAAAACATAAAAATTTAAGATCAAAACAAATAATGTATGCAAGAACACTTTGAATATCAAGATGAACACCAAGAACACTTTGAAGATCATGATGAACATCAAGAACATATTTTTAAAAATTTTTAAGAAAAGAAAGACATGCAAGACACCAAACTTAAGAACTTTTGTACTAGGGACACTAACAATTTGAAAATGCATATGAAAAATAAGAAAAGACACAAAACAAGAAAATGTAAAGATCAAACAAAGAAAATCATCAAGAATAACTTGAAGATCATGAAGAACATAATGCATGAATTTTCGAAAATTAAAAAAAAATTAAATTAAAAAAATTGCAGTTGACACCAAACTTAAAATTTGACACAAGACTTAAACAAGAAACACAAAAATTTTTTTGGTTTTTATGATTTTATTAAACTTTTTGTATTTTTTTTGAAATTATTTTGGAAAAAGAAAATAAAGAAATTCAAAATTTTTAATAAGAATTCCAGGATTCATGCAATGTTAGTCTATAGCTTCGGTCCAAAAGAATTAGACATGGCCAAATGGCCAGCCAAGCTTTAGCACAGAATTATAAATGAGAATCCAAAGGCTCCTCTAATAGCTACAATGATAAGTGGAAGCTTCGGTCCAAAAGAATTAGACATGGCTTAATAGCCAGCCAAGCTTCAACATATCATCATAGAGCTCTAAGGTGGAATTCATTCTTAAAATTTTTAAAGAACATTTTTTTCGAAAACTTTTTTTTGAACTATTTTTAAAAACTTTTTGAAAAGAAAATAAAGGTTGAAACAAGAAAGAAGGTTACCTAATCTAAGCAACAAGATGAACCGTCAGTTGTTCAAACTCGAACAATCCTCGGCAACGGCACGAAAAACTTGGTGCACGAAATTATGATCACACTTTTCACAACTCTAGTACAACTAACCAGTAAGTGCACTGGGTCGTCCAAGTAATAAAACCTTATGCGAGTAAGGGTCGATCCCACGGAGATTTTCGGCTTGAAGCAAGCTATGGTCATCCTGTAAATCTTAGTCAGGCGGATTCAATTGGTTATGAGTTTTGATAATTGAAATATAAATAAAACGTAAATTAAAATAAAGATACTTATGTAATTCATTTGTGGGAATTTCAGATAAGTGTTTGGAGATGCTTTGTTGCTTTTGAACCTCTGCTTTCCTATTGTCTTCATCCAATCATGCGTGCTCCCTTCCATGGCAAGCTGTATGTTGGTGGATCACCGTTGTCAATGGCTACCATCCGTCCTCTCAGTGAAAATGGTCCAGGCACGGCTTCTGTACAGCTAATCATCTGTCGGATCTCTCGTCTCAGATGAAAAATACCCAGCACAGCTACCGCACAGCTAATCATCTGTCGGTTCTCACTTGTGTCGGAATAGGATCTCTCTATCCTTTTGCACACTGTCACTGCGCCCAACATTCGTGAGTTTGAAGCTCGTTTGTTCTAGCCTTTACCACGAAGGTTCTGATCTCTGTGAGTTCGACTGCTTTGTTGTCAGGAGATGCAAGTCAAAGTCACAAACTAGAGGCCTAAGAGATTATACTCCAGCTGTCGTCCAATGACTACGTTGAACATCATGTAGACCGCTTGTGGTTGTCAGGCACGCGGATCTTGGCTAAGCGAGTAATGAAGATAGTGGGTGATTGTCACAGGTCACCCCTTCATTCTGACTTAACTGAATTAAGAATGAGAGTGTATCTTGGAGAAGAGACATGCGTGAATTGAAAGAGAAACAATAGTACTTTCATTAATTCATGAAGAACAGCAGAGCTCCGCACCTTAATCTATTTGGTGTAGAAACTCCACCGTAGAAAATACATAAGAAAAAATTGTCTTGGCATGGCCGTGTGGCCAGCCTCCCAATGTGAAAAATGGCATAAGATCCGATTACAATAGTAAAAAGTGCTATTTATACTAAACTAGTTACTAAGGATTACAGAAAATAAGTAACTAAGTGCAGATAGTGCAGAAATCCACTTTCGGGGCCCACTTGGTGTCTGCTTGGTCTGAGCATTGAGCTTTACATGTGCATAGGCCTTTTCTAGAGTTAAACACCAGCTTGGATGCCAGTTTGGGCGTTTAACTCCAGTTCTGGTGCCAGTTTCGACGTTTTATGCCAAAAAAGGGTCTCTGGCTGGCGTTGAACGCCAGTTTGGGCCATCAAATCTCGGGCAAAGTATAAACTATTAAACATTGCTAGAAAACCCAAGATGTTAGCTTTCCAGCCCAATTAAGAACGCGCTAATTGGACTTCTGTAGCTCCAGAAAAACGCGTTTGAGTGCAGGGAGGTCAGAATCTAGCAGCATCTGCAGTCCTTTCTCAGCCTCTGAATAAGATTTTTGCTCAGGTCCCTCAATTTCAGCCAGAAAATACTTAAAATTATAGAAAAACACACAAACTCATAGTAAAGTCTAGAAATGTGATTTTTACATAAAAACTAATAAAAATATAATAAAAAGTAACTAAAACATACTAAAAACTACCTAAAAACAATGCTAAAAAGTGTATAAATTATATGCTCATCATCCGACCTCACCAAAGTGTTCGACACCATCAGAAAGCATGGTATGCGATTTAATCCCGCAAAGTGCACCTTCGCGGTAGAGGCTGGCAAATTCTTAGGCTTCATGCTCACCCAAAGAGGAATCGAGGCAAATCCAGATAAATGTCAGGCTATACTCAACATGAAAAGTCCAACTTGTGTCAAAGAGGTACAATAGCTCAACGGCAGACTGGCAGCTCTGTCCAAATTTCTGGCCGGATCAGCCATAAGATCCCTCTCCTTTTACGCAACATTAAGGAAGGAAAAGAGGTTTGAATGGACAGTAGAATGCGAGCAAGCGTTCCAAGATTTCAAAAAATTCTTGGGGCAACTACCCATTCTTACCCGACCACGGGAAGGAGAAGTACTCATATTATACCTCGCAGTGGGAAGTTGGGCAATAGCCTCAGCACTAGTCAGAGAAGACGAAAATGGGCAACAACCCATCTACTTTATCAGCAAGGCTCTCCAAGGGGCCGAACTAAACTATCAAAAGATAGAAAAGTTCGCCTACGCCCTCATACTCACTTCTCGGCGACTCTGCCCATACTTCCAAGCTCACACTATCAAGGTTCAGACCAACCAGCCCATAAAAGGCATCCTACAAAAAATAGATTTAGCAGGAAGAATCATAACGTGGGCAATCGAATTATCCGAATTCGGTCTTCGATGTGAAGCTCGGATAGCCATCAAATCATAGTACCTGGCCGACTTCATTGTAGAATACACTGACACCCCGGGAACCCCCACAAAATAGAATATCTACGTGGACGGCTCTTCAAACAAAACCGGGAGTGGCACAGGTGTAATTATAGAAATTGATCAGGGAACCCAAATCAAGCTCTCACTAAAGTTCGAATTCCCTGCTTCAAATAATCAAGCTGAGTATGAGGCACTACTAGCTGGTTTGAGGCTGGCTAGGGAGGTAGGAGTTCAAAAGCTTGTCATCTTCAGCGATTCACATGTAGTTACCTCACAAATAGAAGGAAGCTACCAAGCTAAGGACCCCACCATGAAAAAATATATGGATAAGACCAGAGACCAGCTCGGACAATTCGGGGAATATGAGGTCCAACATATACCTCGAGAACAGAACGCTCGAGATGATGCACTCTCAAAACTAGTCAGCACCAAACCAGGGGGCAATAACAGAAGCCTCATCCATGAAACATTGCCAAGTCCATCGATCTCGGGAGAAGAAAAGGTCCTAACCATATCAGGTCGGGATCAAGGATGGATGGCTCCCATAATCAACTACCTCAAATCAGAGATACTTTCCACAGATAAGAAGGAGGCAAAAAGGCTAATACGAGAGGCACAGTACTACACCATAGTGGGCGACATCTTATATAGGAGAGGGATCTCAACACCCCTCCTAAAATATTTGCCGACCTCCAATACAAGGGAAGTCTTGGAGGAAGTACATGGTGGCATGTGTGGCAACCACCTGGGGGCACGAGCCCTTTCTAAAATGGTACTCCGAGCCGGTTTCTTCTGGCCAACCTTGGAAAAAGAAGTAACAGAGTTCATCAAAACATGCCCACCATGCCAGAAGCATGCTAACTTCCATATCACTCCACCAGAGGAGCTCATTAGTGTTACGTCACCCTGGCCATTCGCAAAATAGGGGCTCGACCTCCTTGGACCCTTCCCCCAGGGGTCAGGACAAGTCAAATTTCTCATTGTGGGAATAGACTATTTCACAAAGTGGATTGAGGCAGAGCCCTTAGCTAATGCTACCACCCAAAGAAGTCAGAAATTTCTATATAGGAACATTATCACAAGGTTTGGGGTCCCTTACTCCATCACCACAGATAATGGCACTCAGCTCACGGACATAGGTTTTAGAAATTTGGTAGCTGACTTGAAAATAAAGCACCAATTTACATCTATAGAACACCCACAAGCCAACGGACAGGCAGAAGCTGCCAATAAAGTCATACTGGCTGGGTTAAAAAGGAGACTACGGGACGCGAAGGGAGCTTGGGCTGAAGAGCTCCCACAAGTCCTATGGGCATATCGGACAACTACACATTCCACCACAGGAGAATCACCCTTTCGACTCACTTACGGGATGGAGACAATGATCCCATTGGAAATAGAAGAAAAATCTCCTAGAATGATCTTCTACAATGAAGAGGCCAACTCATAAATTCAAAAAGAGGAGCTCGACCTACTTCCAGAAGTTCGAGAAAGAGCTCGGATTAGGGAGGAAGCATTAAAGCGTCGAATAGCTCTAAAGTATAACCAGAAGGTAGTCCAACGAAGCTTCACCACCAATGATCTCATCTTAATCCGAAATGACATCAGAGCAGGTCGATCAGGAGAAGGAAAGCTAGCAGCTAACTGGAAAGGACCCTACCGAGTTGTCGAAGTACTAGGGAAAGGTTACTACAAGGTGTCTGACCTCGAAGGACGAGAGCTACCAAGGTCATGGCATGCCTGTAACCTAAGAAGGTACTATAGTTAGAAAATAATAAAAAAGGATCTTAGGTTAAGGTGACTCTTTTTCCTGAAAAGGTTTTTTAATGAGGCGCCAAGCCAAGATCTACAAAATTGCCCGACTTAGAAGGGTAAGCACTCATATGTATATATTCCTGTTTATATTCCTATTTGAATAAAGTTTTTCAGATTTCCTAAAAAGTTTTCTACCAAGACGCATTAATCTAATCTCACAAAAATGCAAAAATTCATCGACCGATTATAAAGAAGTCGGCAAGGTGAAAACCAAATTCATCGACCGATTATTAAGAAGTCAGTAAGGTGAAAAACCAAATTCATCGACCGATTATAAAGAAGTCGGCAAGGTGAAAGCGGACGAGATAGATTAATGCAAGAAGTTATAAAAAGTAATCCATAGAAAGCGGCCTGACGAGGTCTGACTAAAAATGGATTACTAAAAATAACTTAAGAAGGCCCGACAAAGAAGTCGGACCAATGAAAGGATCACTAAAAAGGGACGAAGGCATCTTGCAAAGGCCAAAGAAAGGCCAGAAATGCTTTGCTGACAGGTACGAAGTCATGAAAAAAGACACTACTTAAAAAGCAAACGCACAAAACCAAAGGAAGGGCTAAAAAGTCGTCCAACTAAACTATAAAGAAAAGGTTTCCCTTGGAACACTACCTAAAAAGTTGTTGAAATGTGACTGAAAAGCTCAGACAAAGAGATCGCGGAATCAAAGAAGCCCAGGAACGACCTCTGGTGCACGAAATTGTGATGTCCAGGCTCAAACAAATCCTGGTAATGGCTCCAAAGCTTGGTGCTTTGATCTTAATTCATAATTGTCACAACTTCGATAACATGTCGGATCTCCGAATACTCATTTCTTTTGAGTTTAAAAGGGACCTCCGGGATCACCTTTTTCTTGGCCACAACATCATAGAAGTGGTCTTGATGGGCTTTGGAGATGAATCTTTCCATCTCCCATGACTCGGATGTGGAAGCTTTTGTCTTCCCTTTCCCTCTTCTAGAGGGTTCTCCGGTCTTAGATGCCATCAATGGTAATGGAAAAACAAAAAAGCTATGCTTTTACCACACCAAACTTAGAATATTGCTTGGGCGTTCAACACCAGGTTGGTGGCCATTTTGGGCGTTCAACGCCTATATGTGTGCCATTTCTGGCGTTGAACGCCAGAGCCATGCCTGTTCTGGCGTTCAGCGCCCAGAAACTGCCCATTTTGGGCGTTCAGCGCCAGAACCATGCTCTGTTCTAGCGCTGAACGCCAGACAGATGCTCCTCCAGGGTGTGATTTTTCTTCTACTGTTTTTGATTCCGTTTTCAATTTTTATATTTATTTT
>NC_029794.2:38025763-38025983 GCF_000816755.2 Arachis ipaensis
AAAAATATTTTTGATTTTTATGATTTTCTAATTTTTTTGGATTTTTATTTTATATTTTTCGAAAAATTATATGAAAAAGAAAATAAGGATTCCAAAATTTTTAATATGAATTCCAGGAATCTTGTATTCTTAGTCTAAAGCTTCAGTCCAGGAATTAGACATGGCTCACTAGCCAGCCAAGCTTTCAATGAAAGCTCCAGTCCAAAACACTAGACATGGC
>NC_029794.2:38026087-38026880 GCF_000816755.2 Arachis ipaensis
AAAGAGAAGGGGGAGACAAAGAATGTGATATAATGGAAGAAACACAACTGTGAGGAGGCTAGAGATGTGAGATGAGATGTTAGGATATGAATGAATAAATAGAATAAGATGGGAGAGAGAGAATTTTCGAAAATATTTTGGAAAAGGAGTTAGTGATTTTTGAAAATGGTTTTTGAAAATTGTTAGTATTTTTCGAAAATTAAGTTTTAAAAATTAAAATAATTAATAAATTAAAAAGAAATTTTGAAAAAGGGGAGAGATATTTTCGAAAATGAGAGGGAGAGAGTTAGTTAGGTGGTTTTGAAAAAGTTAAGAAACAAACAAAAAGTTTGTTAGTTAGTTGAAACAAATTTTGAAAACCAATTTTGAAAAGATAAGTAGTTAGGAGGTTAGGAAAGATATTTTGAAAAGATATTTTTGAAAAAGATAAGATAAGAAGATATTTTTGAAAAGATATGATTGAAGTTAGTTTTGAAAAAGATTTGATTTTTAAAATCTTAATTAATGACTTGATTCATAAGAAATCACAAGATATGATTCTAGAACTTAAAGTTTGAATCTTTCTTAACAAGCAAGTAACAAACTTCAAATTTTTGAATCAAAAACATTAATTGATTAGTTATTTTCGAAAATTTTATAAAAAAATAAGAAAAAGATTTTTGAAAAATATTTTTAGAATTTTCGAAAATAACTAAGAATTTTGAAAAAGATTTGATTTTTGAAAAAGATTTTGAAAAAGATAAGATTTTCAAATTGAAAATTTGATTTGACTCATAAGAAACAACTTGATTTT
>NC_029794.2:38027084-38029237 GCF_000816755.2 Arachis ipaensis
AAAGAATTTAGACATGGCTTTACAGCCAGCCAGGCTTCACATGCTTCATGAAACACTAGAATTCATTCTTAAAAATTTTGAATAAATTTTTGAAAACCTTTTTATTTTTTTCGAAAACAGATGAGAAGTTTTTAGAAGTATTTTTGAAAGATTTTTTTTTTTGAAAACAAAACAAAAAGAAAATTACCTAATCTGAGCAACAAGATGAGCCGTCAGTTGTCCAAACTCAAACAATCCCCAGCAACGGCGCCAAAAACTTGGTGCACGAAATTGTGATGTCCAGGCTCAAACAAATCCGAGTAATGGCTCCAAAGCTTGGTGCTTTGATCTTAATTCATAATTGTCACAACTTCGATACAACTAACCAGCAAGTGCACTGTTTCAGCCAGAAAATACCTGAAATTACAGAAAAACACACAAACTCATATTAAAGTCCAGAAATGTGAATTTAACATAAAAACTAATGAAAACATCCCTAAAAGTAACTAGATCCTACTAAAAACATACTAAAAACAATGCCAAAAAGCGTATAAATTATCCGCTCATCAACCTCAAAGAAAGGAAAAGGCTAAAAAAAGGTAGAAAAACAACCTAAGGCTCAGAAACGTGCGGACAAGGCTATCAAAATCGTTCAGACAAACTAAAAAGGTTCTATGATAACACTAAAAAGTTGTCGGATGAGTTAGCTCCGAGGATCACCCCGCCCAAATAGAAAATAGACAAAATAAGAAATGACCAAAAAGAGGTCAGACAGAAAAATACCAATCCTATATAAAAACCCACAAAAGGGTGCAAAGGTATGGTCAACATATCAGAGAAATATATCCATCAAAATAAAACATTAAAGACTCAAAAGGCCACCTAAGGGGCAGCCTCAGAGTTTAAAAGTGTTTTGTTTTTCCAAAATAAAGTTGCATAGAAGCAACTAAATGTCAAGAGAGCCAACCATATAAAAAGTTACAAAAAACTAAAGTTAAAAAGTTCACAAGTCGGACTATACAAATACACAGAGAACATAAGGGGTTCAAAGTCTCCCCGGTATCAGGATCCTGGGCTAAAGGAGGAGGAATGGTCTTCAAAGGGGTTGCATCCACAGTCCCATCCTCCTGGTTCAGAATTCGAACATCAGGATCAGACTCGGGACGATGGACCTCAGCTGAAGGAGTTGAAGAAGTCGAGGCGTCCGTAGCTTTGGCTGGCGACGCAGAGGGAGGACCTTCATCTTCATCATCCGGGGCAGGCACAATCTTTCCGTCCTCCACTACATTATCCAGACTAAAGAGAGTCAGGTCTAGTTCAGGGGCAAGAACCCGGACTTGGGCCTTCAAGTTCTCATAAGCATCAGTCACACTGTCAACCAGGTGACCCTGAAGCCCGGTATAATAAGCCTGGGCAGACTGAATCCTTTCCCTGGCCTCCAACAGCTCGCCATAAGTGCGAGTATAGCTCTCTTTATACTTTTTTGCCGCTTTCTTAGCCAGGTTTGCAGCAGCCTCAGCAGTAGTAGCCTAGGACTTCCCCCTCTCCACATCCAGTTCCAACTTTGCCACCTTAGTGTCAAGCTCATCCTTCAAACCCTTGATTCTATTGAATTCAGACTTGGCATCCTTCATAAAGGCTTTAGTCGCATGGACCGGAGAACCCTAGACCGTACGGAACAAAGCCGTACCCATATGGGCCATCCGAACACTATTGCTGGTGATGAAATCCAAGTGACGGAGGATGGACACGTCATCCATTGGAAGTTGGCCATAAGGAGCAATTTGTTCATCAACAAACCCCACGGCGTCAAAATCCTGGGCATCTAAGTTATAAGGACCAACATTCTTTTGCTTTTTTGGAGGAGGACCAGCAGTAGGAGAAGAGGTAGCACTGGAAGTCAGTTGAATTGGGTCAGAAGGAACCGACTGAACCTGAGGGGTCGGAATGACCTTCCTCGGCCCAAAAGCACCCGAGGTCGGCTTCTTTGGAAGCAGTTGGGAAGATCCTGATAAACCCCATTTGTAGGGTTTATCTTATGCTTCATTTAAAGGATTTTATCACCTTTTACCCACATTTATTCAATCAAATAGCATGGTTTTGTAAATTCTCCTTTAATTGTGCTTAAGAGTGAACACATGCTTTTTAGGACTTAGAATAGCTAAATTTAATTT
>NC_029794.2:38029471-38123867 GCF_000816755.2 Arachis ipaensis
CTTGTTCGGAGGAGGACCAGTAGTAGGAGAAAAGGTAGCACTGGAAGTCGGTTGAACTGGGTCGGAAGGAACCGTCCGAACCTGAGGGGTCAGAATAACTTCCTCGGCCCAGAAGCACCCGAGGTCGGCTTCTTTGGAAGCAATTGGGAAGACCCTTCAGCATTAGTTTTTGTGGACAGATTCTCTGCAGCTGTCGCCTTCTTTGCCCTACGAAAGGCCTTCATGGAATCCGAAGACTTCACCATTTTTGAAAAAGAAGCCAGCAAGACCAAGTAAGAAAGGGATAAATTGGCAAACAAAAAAAGAAAAGAAAAGCTAAAAAGAAGTCGGCCACTATCCAGTTCAGCTCGGAGAAGGAAAGGATCTCCCAGAAACCTCTTTGTATCCAGGTGAGGGGGCTCCCCCCCAGTTCTCCTCTAACACACCCACAAAGGCTTGTTCTAACTCGCTTAGGCTCTCCCAAGAGTAGTTAGATACTACTGGATTCTTTTGCCACGATAAAGGTAAGGTGGATTCATTATTTTCATCTAAAAAGAAGGGCCGAGCTCCCTCAACAGCTCGGACCTTGAAGTAATAATTCTTGAAGTCGCGAAAAGACTCATCATACATGGAAAACACTTTCTTCCCTTGAGAAGCTCGGAAAGAAATCCAAGAGGCTTTCTTCTTAGCTACCCCAGGCTTTGTCAAAACAAAAAGATATAGGAAAAAAGTTTGGGTAGGTCGGACTCCCAATTCTTGGCACAACAGTTGAAAAATTTTAATGAAACCCTATGAGTTCGGATGGAGTTGGAAAGGGGATACATTGCAAGACCACAACAGGTCGGTCTCGAAAGCGGTAAAAGGGATGGTGATATTTAATTGACTAAAAAAGTAGTCATAAGCATAGAAGAAGGGCCGTTCCCCCCTGAGTCAAGGGAGGAAAACTAACCCTCTCCTCAGGGTCAGGCGACACTAACTCATAATTCTTCTCCTCATCCTTATTACTACAAATTCTATGAAACCTCCTAAGTTGCACACAGTACTTGGGGTCAGCCACAGTAACACACATTAAAACTATGGAGTCCAGCCAGTCAGACATGCCGTCAGGAATCTTAGTAGACATCTCAACAATATTTTTGCGGGAAGACATAGGCCAACTATTCCTACAGTAAGAAAAAAAAAAGAAAAATTGGATTACTATCAAACAACTCGGATAAATAAAAGTAAACAACAAGTATCAGATTCGGCAGTAAAAGGGAGACCCCAGGACTCACACTAAAGTCCAGGGGCACCCTTTGGAGGCAACAACAAGGCAAGAACGCCAGAAAAAGGGAAAGTCGACAGTCTATGCCCTAACACCTCTCAATAGAAAACACAAAGAGATCAATCCTTTCCTGGTAACACCACTCCATATAAGCAGCAAGAAAGCCATCATCATTAATAAAAATCATCAAGAAAGCTACAACCCTTTTCTACCAACAGTTCAACAAAAAACTAAAACTTTGGGCAAGAAGATGTCATGCAAGGATGAAAGGAGACAGAAACAGCGACAAGCAAAAAGTCATACGAAAGGCAAAACTACCAGAAGGTGCACATTTTCCTCAAGCAGGAGTGGCAGGGAAAAAACACACAACAACGATCAAGACGAAAAGATGCAATCTTTTTGCAGAAAGATTCAAACTTTTTCAAGGCAAACTCAAGTAAAAATCAAAACTTTACAGTTAAGGCATACAGAAGAAACAAATATCAAAAGTAAAAGGAAGAAAAAACCAACCTGCAGAGGAGAAGACAGTAGCTGCTCGAGGCCAAAAAATGACAAAATCCGCGCCAAATAATTTCTTGGAGACAAAGAATGTAGAAGGCTTGAAAGCGTGAAAACAAGAGAATGAAGCGCTACAGCAAAATAACAAACAAAAGCCGAAGAGGAAGGAGAGAAGAAATGGAAGAATGATTCTTTAAAATTCAAAATGAAATGCAAAAGAGGGAAGAGAGGAAATGGCGAAGGGAAATTAATGAGTTTTTTAACCCTCGCACGTTCCCAAGAAAGCGCAATGCGTGCTGCAATTAAAAAGAAAAATGCCTAACATTCAAGGAGTCCCAGCAGGAGTTATACGGGAGATCAACTGAAGATAAAATGCTCGAGCTCGACTTTCTCAAAGGATCAAAGTCTAAAGATACGACCTTAAGGGAAAGATCGAGCCCAAGCAGGGGCACTGTTCATACCCTGGGTCAAGCTTTGCGACCCGGGCTGGCTAAAGACACGAGTGACCGACCTTTTCAAGATGGTCGCCACCGACCTCTTACCAAAAAAGTTCGGCCAAATCACCATAGAAGCCCAAGCAGGCCCAAATGAAAGGAGCAAAGTCCATTCTAAAGGCGGCAAAGCCATGAAAGATAAGGCAGTTCCCCTAAAATGATAAGATAAGATAACAATCTTATCTCATGGGAAAGTCACTTTACACTGCTATAAATACACTGGAGCACCCAGGTATAACTCATACTCTGATTCTACACAAAACCCTACTTAAAGCCCATGCTAACTTAAGCATCGGAGTCTCTTGCAGGAACCACCACCCTCCGGTGATCATGGATTAGCCACATCTCAAGGCTCAGCAAGTCAGACACAATAGCTCGGGCCACAACAGCAGATCTCCTCCGAGATCGACCTTCAGTTTCAGGTAACCCTCGGAACAGAAGCCTTCTGAATCCTTTGAGGATATGGCATTTTTGGCTTGTATTCAGGAGCCTTGGGTAGTGTAGGATAAGTGTCAAGAGAGTCTGGGAATGGGTTGTCTGCACGCTTTGGAGGGGCGTGCTCTACTTCTTCCTTCTTCTCCTCTAGAGCTTCTTTTTCAACTAGTTCCTCATTGACTTTGGCCTCAGAACCAGCTACTTTACCACTTCTCAACTGAATAGCCTTGTAATCTTATCTTGGGTTCACCACTGTATCACCAGGAAATGTACTTGAAGACCTTTCAGGTAATTGCTTGCTCAACTGGCCCATTTGTACCTCCAAGTTTCTAATGGAAGCTCTGGTTTCTTGCATAAAACTATTCATCATTGTCTCCTAGTTAGAATTCTATTGGGGCTGAGAATTTGCCTGCTGAGGTGGTTGTTGTTAATGAAACTGAATTGGCGGGTATTATGATTATTCTGCTGAAAACCGCCTTGAGAATTATTATTAAAATTCTGAGATCTCTGGGGTTGGTCTCTCCACCCAAAATTTGGATAATTTCTCCACCCTTGATTGTAGGTCTTAGAGTATAGATCATTATTGGGATTTCTAGGACCATTTCCCATGTAGTTTACCTGTTCAGAAGAAGATTGAGGGTAATCATAATTCTCATTTTGCATAAAATTACCTGTCATGTCATAAGGGACCTCTTGAGGTGCATTTTAGGTGTTGACAGCTGAAACTTGCATTCCACTCAACTGCTGAGTAATTAGACTTATTTGCTGAGACAAAAGCTGTTCTGAGTAAGAAAGGCATCAACAGCTTCCACTTCTAAAACACCTCTCCTCTGAGAGGTCTCAGAGTGCAAAGGATTCCTGTTGGAGGAATATAAGTATTGGTTGTTAGCAACCAACTCAATAAGCTCAATAGTCTCCTCTGGTGTCTTTTTTATGTGCAAAGAATCACCTGCAGAATTATCTAAGCGCATCTTGGACATTTCACACAAGCCCTCATAAAAAATATCCAGCTGAGTCTATCTAGAGAACATGTCTGGAGGGCATTGCCTAGTCAGTAGCTTGAATCTCTCCCAAGCTTCATAAAGGGTCTCACCATCTTTCTGTCTGAAAGTCTGAACCTCCACCCTTAGCTTAGTCAGCTTTTGAGGTGGGAAAAATTTGGTCAGAATCCAGTGACAACCTTATCCCAAGTATCAATACTCTCCTTGGGTTGAGAATCTAACCACAGCTTTGCTGTATCCCTCACAGCAAATGGGAAGAGCATGAGTTTGAATACCTCAGGATTCACTCCATTGGTCTTCATAGTGTCATAAATCTACAGAAAATCAGAAATAAATTGATTTAGGTCTTCCTGAGAAAGTCCATGATACTGACAATTTTGTTGCACAAGAGTAACTAGCTGTGGCTTCAGTTCAAAGTTGTTTGCAGCTATAGGAGGCACCACAATACTTTTGCCATAAAGATCTACATTAGGAGCAGTGTAAGAGCCAAGCACTCTTCTGGATTGTTCATTCCCATTCAGATTTGCCATATTGGCATTAGCAGCATTATTATGATCCATAGTGGACTCTGTACTCTTGTAAAGTCTTACATGTTGCAAACGCCGCCTTAAAGTTCTTTTAGGTTCAGGATCAAAGTCTAATAGAGGTTCCTTGTCCCTGTTCCTACTCATAAACAGACAGAAGAAAAAAAAAGGTGAGATTCTCTACGTCAGAGTGCAGAAAATTCCCAGTGAGGTAACCTTTGTAAAATAATAAAATATAAACACTTACTACTCAATACTAAAAATTTTCGAAAATAGTGATCAACAAACAACTCAAAAAATTTGAAATTTAAAGGGAAAATTAAATAGAAAAATTAAAATAAAATTAACTAGGTAATACCAAACTTAATTTCAAAAATTAAGGGAAAAAATTTAGATAAAATAAATCAATTTTTTTTCGAAAATTTAAAGAAATAAGTTAAATGAAATTAAAGCAAAAATGCTTAATCTAAGAAATCAAACAACCAGTAGTTGTCAATCAGACAATCACAATCAATCCTCGGCAACAGCGCCAAAAACATGATGTGGAATTTATAACCCACAAACTAACCGGCAAGTGCACTGGGTCGTACCAAGTAATACCTCAGGTGAGTGAGGGTCAATCCCATGAGGATAGATGGACTAAGCAATAATTATTGAGTGATTTACTTAGTTAGACAAACAGAAAAAGAGTGTTTAGGTCTCAATTGCATTAAACAGTAAATTCAGAAAATCAGAAAAGCAAGCAGTAAATAAGTTGTGAAGTATATATGGAGAAACAGTTAAGGCTTCAGAGATATCTATCTTCCGGATTGACTTTTCTTACTAACTATTTTAATCATGCAAGATTAAATTCATGGCAAACTATATGTGACTAAACCCTAATTCCTTAAACCTTTTTAGTCTCCTCTAACCTTCATCAACCGCCAATTCATTGGTCACTTAATTCCAATTAGAGGGTGAAGTTCAATTCTAGTTATATGCCATAAAAACCCTAATTACCAAAATATAAAAGGATTATATGTCAATATCCCGCTAAGTCCAGATAATTAGAAATTTAGGAGAAATTGTTTTCAAGCTGTTGTTCAAGTAAAGAGCTTTTCCAAGTTATACAAGAACTCAATTAGAACAAGGGTCATACTTCCGTTCCACCCAGATACATAAGATAAAGAACGAAAATAATTCTTGAAATTGAAATCAATACATGAATTAAAATAGAAAAATAATGGTATCAATCCATACAATAGACAGAGCTCCTAACCTTAACAGTGGAGGTTTAGTTGCTCATGGTTCAGAGAAAAAACTAGGATTCAGAAAAACTGTAAATTGCGGAATGAGGTAGAAGAGAGAAGAGAAGGGCCCGAAGGGCTGATTTATTTCCCTTTTATATCTAATTATAATTAAATGTAAAAAGTATTTCCTAAAAAGTAAACAATATCTTTTCCTAATTTTAATAATAAAAGTTTTAATCAAATAAGAAACTTGATTCATAGGGCTTTGGAACAAATTGGGGACCAGTCTTTCACTTAAGGTTGGCGCCGAACTTAGTGGGAGCCAAGTTCGGCGTGGAGGAGGTAGAGTGGCTTTCTCTTGGGGCGTTGGTTATGGCACTAAACTTGACAATGGTCAAGTTCAACGTGGAAGTTGTGCATGTATTCCTTTGGAGCTTCTTGTGTTGACGCCGAACTTAAGAAAGTGTTCGGCGTGGGGGAGACCGTGTGTTTTCTTGAAACTTTTCATGTTGACACCGAACTTGAAGAACTTCAAGTTTGGCATAGAGCAGGCAGCTACAATTCTTTACTCTCTCCATTCTCTAGCCTTGACTTAAACTCCGTAAAATTCGTCCAAAATGCTACCTGAAATAAACAGAATTGCACACAACTCAAAGTAGCATTAATAGTTGCTAAAATATATTAAATCTTGATTAAACTTAGCAATTCAAGTACAAATTTACTAGGAAAAAACAGAGAAGATGCTCACGCATCACCTCACAATTTCCAGGCTGAAATCTAAGATTCTTCGTCGGACCATAGTGATCCAATTCCTTGGATTTGGGTTCACACTAGTGTCATGGTTTTTAGTAACCCATGCATTAGCATAGAACTCTTGCACCATGAGAATCCCAACATCCTAAATGGGATTGGTTAGGACTTCCCAACCTCTTCTCCGGATCTCTCTTCGGATTTCTGGATACTCATTCTTCTTGAGCATGAAAAGGACCTCAGGGATCACTTTCTTCTCTGCCACTACTTCATAGAAGTGGTCTTGGTGGGCTTTGGTGATGAATCTCTCCATCTCCCAAGATTCAAGGGGAGTGGCTACTGCCTTTCCTTTCTTCTTTCTAGAGGAGTCTCCAACCTTGAGTTCCATGAATGGTAATGGAAAGAAAAAAGCTATGCTTTTCCCACACCAAACTTAAAACTTTGCTCGTCCTCGAGCAAAAATAAAGAAAATAGAAGAATGGAGTAGAAGAAGAAGAAAATAGAGGAAGATAGAGGAAGAGAGACAATTCAGCCTAGTGGGGTAGCTAGTGTATGAGAGGTGTGTGTATGAAGGGTGATGAAGAGGGGTATTTATAGGAGTGGATAAGGCTTGGGTTCCGTCATATGGTGGGTTGGGTGGGAAATTTAATTTTAAAGTGGGTGGAGATAGGTGGGAGTTATGATGGATTGGGGAAATGGTATGGATGTGATTGGGCTAGAGTTTATAGGGAAGTGTGTATAGGGAAGTGTGAGAGTAAGTAGGGTAGGTAGGGTAGGTAAAAGATGCTGTGGGACCCACAGGTCCTGAGAGGCTAGGGAATCCAGATTCTCTGCTTCTCAGCACTGGTGTTTGAACGCCTAGGGGCTACTCCCTGGCTAGCATTCAACGCCAGCAGTGCTGCCCATGATGGGCATTGAATGCCCAACAGGGATACCCTGGCTGGTGTTCAAGTTTAACACTCCATCTAGAGTGTTCTGTTTTCACTACTGTGAAATTTCTGTCTTTGTTCTGACAGCTGTATATGATCAAGACCCTAAAAAAACAAAAAGAAAAAGGAAATAAATAATTAATTAAGGTTGGGTTTCCTCCCAACAAGCACTTCTTTAACGTCATTAGCTTAACGGTTAGCTCCTTACGGAGGTGAGTATGGGCTCAGATTTTCGCCCCTTGCAGTGAACCTTCTTCCTGTCTTCTCATGAATGAGCTCCACATGCTCTAAAGACAGGACACGACTCACTGTATGTGGTAAGGCCGGATTTTTAGTGAAGACAACTCTCATGCCAGGTGAGAGGCCTTCAGTTGGAACTATCTTATCCCTCCAGCCTTTAGGTACTTTCTTCTTAGTACCTTTGTGCTTAGAGCTTGTTGAGGGCTGCCCAACACCAAACTTAGAATTGATGTCTGGGGGCTCTGCAAAGCTCTGCACAGAAAGAGAGGGTCGGAATACTTGGTGTTCCACAGTTATCTCTCTTTTAGAGGGAGAATTGGGATGAGACATCTTGAACAAGATGTGGTCCTCCCTTATTTGTAGAGTCAGTTCTCCCTTAGCCACATCAATGATAGAATTAGATGTGGCAAGGAAAGGTCTTCCAAGGATGACACAGTCATCCTTATCATCTCTATGTCCAAGACAATAAAGTTTGCAGGGATGTAGTGGTTTTCAACTTTAACCAAGACATCTTCCACTAAGCCATATGGCTTCTTCATGGTCTTGTCTGCCATCTCTAATGAGATGTGTGCAGCATGTATCTCAAGGATTTCCAGCTTCTCCATTACAAAGAGTGGCACGAAGTTTATGCTTGACCCTAGGTCACACAGAGCCTTTTCAAAGGTCATGGTGCCTATGATGCAAGGAATCAGAAAGCGTCCAGGATTTGGAGGCTTCTGAGGTAGCCTCTACTAAACCAAAGCATGGAGTTGCTTGGTAAGTAGTGGAGGTTCATCCTCCAAAGGCTTTGTACCAAAGAGCTTGGTATTCAGCTTCATGAGAGCTCCTAGGTACCGAGGAACTTGCTCTTCCCTAGTGTGTTCATCCTCGTCCGAGGATGAGTAGTCATCAGAACTCATACACTGCAGAAGTGCATTCAAAGGAACCCCAATGGTCTTTATGGTTTTCTTTGGTTCTGAGATAGAGGGTTCTTGTGTGGGATTTAAGCACTCAAAGGGTGTGCTTTTGCTGGTGTTCAACGCCAGCTTTGTTAGCTGATTGGGTGTCAAACGCTCTTGCTGTCCACCCTTGCTGGTGTTAAACACCAGTCTCTCTAGCATTCTGGGCATTGAATGCCCAGCAGGGATGTCCTTGCTAGTGTTCAATGCCAGCTTCCCAGGGTTGGTGGGCGTTGAACGCCCAGTGAGGGGTTCCTCACTGGCGTTCAGCGCCAGAATGGCCGCATGGTTGGGCGTTGAATGCCCAGTGAGAGGTTCCTCACTGCCGTTCAACGCGAGAAAGCCTGGGTGTTTGGGCGTTGAACATCTAGCCAGTGCTCCTTGGCTGGCGTCTAACACCAGCTCTGTGGCCAAGATGGGCATTGAACGCCCAGTGAGGGGTTCCTCATTGGCGTTCAGTGCTAGGCTTGCTGCCAGATTGGGCGTTGAATGCCCAGTGATATGTCCTTCACTGGCGTTCAACACTACCCCTTTATCCTCAACTTTAGCCTCTACCTCCATGGTTATGGCCTTGCAATCTTTTATAGGATTAACCTCAGTATTACTGGAAAGAGTTTCAGGAGGAATATCAGGGATCCTCTTGCTCAGTTGACTAACTTGCACCTCCAAATTTCTAATGGAGGACATTGTTTCATTAATGAAACTATGAGTGGTCTTAGAGAGGCTAGAAACTAGAGTAACTAAGTCAGAAAGGCTCTGCTTAGAGGTTTTCATATTCCTTTGAGAAGATGGGAATGGTGGTCTGTTGTTGAACCTATTCTGGTTCCTACCACCTTGATTATTATTAAAACCTTGCTGAGGTTTCTGTTGATCCTTCCATGAGAGGTTAGGATGATTCTTCCATGAACGGTTGTAGGTGTTTCTATAGGGTTCTTCCATGTAATTCACCTCCTCTATGGTGGATAGATCAGGATCATAAGCTTCTTCTTCAGGAGAAGCTTCCTGATTATTGCAAGCTGCAGTTTACATTCCAGTCAGATGCTGAGAGATCATGTTGACTTGCTGAGTCAAGATCTTATTCTGAGCTAATATGGCATTTAGAGTTTCAACTTCATGAACTCCTTTCTTCTGAGAGATTCCATGGTTTACAGGATTTCTTTCAGAAGTGTACATGAAATTTTGGATATCTCAAACAGACCATTTCAATGAAATTTTGGACATCTCAGACAGTCCATCATAGAACACGCCTATGATAGACCACTCTAAGAGCATGTCAGGAGGACATCTCCTGATCAGTTTCTTGTATCTTTTCCAAGTTTATAGAGGGATTCACATTCTCTTTGTCTGAAGGTTTGAACTTCTACTCTGATGTTTCTCATTCTTTGAGGGGGAAAGAATTTAGCAAGAAAAGAATTAACCAGCTTTTCCCAAGAGTTAAGACTCTCTCTAGGTTGGGCATCCAACCATAGCTTAGCTCTGTCTCTTAAAGCAAAGGGAAAAAGCATAAGCTTGTAGACTTCAGGATTAACTCTATTAGTCTTTTACAATATCACATATCTGTAAGAACTCAGCTAAAAACTAATGTGGATCTTCCATTGAAAGTCCATGGAATTTGTAATTCTGTTGAAGAAGAGAGACAAACTGAGGCTTTAACTCAAAATTGTTAGCTCCAATGGTAGGTACAGAGATGCTTCTGCCATAAAAGTCAGAGGTAGGCATGGTGAAGTCACCAAAAACCTTTCTGGGCTCCTCTTGAGGTTCTGCCATGTCTCCCTGTTCTTGTTCAAAACTTTCTGAAAGGTCTTTTCCGAAGTGTTGTGCTCTAGCTTGATGTAGACGCCTCCTCAGAGTCTTCTCAGGTTTAGGATCAGGAGTCAAAAGGGGTTCTTTATCCCTATTCCTGGTCATAAATAAGAAGAGAAGAAAAGATGAAAAGGAAGAAAGATCTTTGTGCCAATAGGCAAGAAGCTCCTCCTTAAAGTGAGATGTGAAGAAAGAAGAGAGAAATAAAAGTGAAGAGGGAAGATGAGAAGGAAGAATAGAGAGGGGGAGTAATTCAAATGATATGAGTAGAGATGAGAAGAAGTATAAATAGAAAAAGTAAATAAGAATTAAAATAATTTTGTTTTTATTTATTTATTAATTAATTTTCAAAAATTAAGTTAATTAATTTAAAATAATTTAAAATTTGAATTTTGAATTTTTTAAAATAGAGGAGAGAGAAAAAGAAGACATTTTTGAAAATTAAGAAGAGATGAGAGTTAGTTAGGTAGTTTTGAAAAAGAAAAGAGAGAAGAAGGAGAGAGTTTTCAAAAATTAAGAAAGGGATGAGAGTTAGTTAGGAAGTTTTAAAAAAGAAGAGAGAGAAGTTAAGATATTAATTAAGAAAAGATTTGAATTTAAAATAAGATGAGAAGATAAGATAAGAAAAGATTTGAAATTGAAATTTGAAATTAAAAAAGATAAGATAAGAAATTAATTTTAAAAAAGATATGATTTTTAAAATTTGAAATTTGAAAAAGATAAGATAAGATTTTTAAATTTTGAAAAAGATGAGAAAAAGATAAGATTTTTTATTTTGAAAAGATTTGATTTTTGAAAATTGAAAACTAAAATATGATAAGATGAAAATTTGAAATTAAAATCTGAATTTTTATTTAAAATTTTTCGAAAATCAAGTAAAAAGAAAAATAGAAAATATCTTTTTTATTTTTGAATTTTATGATGAAAGAGAAAAAACAAGTAAAAGACTCAAGACTGAAAATTTTTAGATCTAATGCTCCTTATTTGTCGAAAATTTTTTAGGCAAACACAAAGGAACACCAAACTTAAAAATTTTAAGATCAAAACACAAAAAAGACTCAAGAACACTTTGAAGACTAACAAAAACACTAAGAACAAGACTCAAAGAACACAAGAACAAATAAAGAACATCAAACTTAAAATTTTTAGAAAACCAAACATATATTTTCAAAAATTAAAAGAAAAATAACAAGAAAACATCAAACTTAAAGACTTGACACAAGATTTAACCAAAGAAAATATTTTTTAAAATTTTTAGAAAATAGGACTCAAAGAAAATGCAAGACTCAACAAGAACAAACACAAAAGACTCAAACACCAAACTTAAAATTTGAAATAAGACTCAAACAAAAAGATACTGAACTTAAAAATTTTAGAAAAAGGACTCAAGATTTTCGAAAATTTTAACCAAGAACATAAGCACATGGCTCTAAGCAAAAATAAAAATTAAACAAAGAAAAGACAAATATTTCTTGAAAAATGTTTAGGAAGAAGAAAACAAAAATTAAAAGACTCAAATTAAGAACAAGAATTAAACAAAGAAAAGAAAAATATTTTTTAAAAATAAAAGACTCAAATAAATTAAAATAAAATAAATTACATAATCTAGGGAGAAAGACAATCCGTTAGTTTGTCCAAACTCAACAATCCCCAGCAATTGCGCCAAAAACTTGGTGGCACGAATCCCCACACCTTCGTACTATTGTACCAGCAAGTGCACTGGGTCGTCCAAGTAATACCTGAGCGAGTCAGGGTCGATCCCACGAGGATTGTGGTTTGAAGCAAGCTATGGTTATCTTACAGGTCTTAGTCAGGCAGATCAGAAGGTTGTTGGAAGAGTTGTCAAATTTGCATTAAAGGAGTATTCGAATAGAAATCAGTAAAATGGTTATAATTAAGGATAGAGTTGAGGATTGGAGTTGCTTTGTCTTTCTGAACTAAATCTGGTAGTATTGTTTCCTTTGCTTGTGAGTGATTTCTTCAATGGCAGGATGTATGTGATTGCCACTGGTTTGAGCAGCTGCCAATTCTCCTCCAGATCTGAACCCCAGGTTTTAGTGCGGATCCATTTTGATTGAGGGTGAAGCTCGTATAGTCCATTTTCCTTAATGATCCTACTCAAAATGCCACAGACAAGGTCAGATCTTCCAGATCAGAGAATTCTGCACCTTGGGTTCTAGCCTCTACCACAGAGACCCTAATCTTCCTGTAAATTGATTGAACTGATGTCTCGAGAAGTCCCCAACAAAGTCATGGATTAGCCTCTGAGAGACGTATATTCAAGCTGGTGGTTCATCATTGTCCGATGAAAGACGCACTCTAAACCCATGTAGAATGTGATAACCTTGTGCCAGTTCAACACATTCATATTGATGAAGAACGAATATACATCTTAGAATTAATCAAACACGGATAGAAGAGAAACAATAATACTTTTATTAATTCATAGGACTCAGTAGGGCTCCTCCCCTCAATCTAGGAGGTTTAGAAACTCATACTGAAAGTAAAATACAAAGTAAAACTCAAAAATAATGTGTAAAGTATGCGTGATTCTTCTTAATGTCATGTAAAATACACTTTAAATACTAAACAGACGACTAGTAAGGGTAAAACAGTCTATTTGGTGCTAAAATCCACTTCTGGGGCCCACTTGGTGAGTGTTTGGGCTGAGCTTTGATGAGATCCACATGTTATGAGGTCTCTTGAGCGTGGAAAGCCAGCTAGGGGGTCCTCTTTGGGCATTGGACGCTGGTCTCTGCTCTTTGGACGCCTGGAAGGGGTCAAGTAGTTGGCGTTGGACGCCAGTTTTGGGCCTTCTAATCCATAGCAAAGTATGGACTATTATATATTTCTGGAAAGCTCTAAAAGTCAGCTTTCTATAGTCATTGAGAGAGCTCTATTTGTACTTTTGTAGCTCCAGAAAAGCTCTTCTGAGTGCAGGCAGGTCAGATCTAGACAACATCTGCAGTGCTTTCTCTGTCTCTGAATCAGACTTCTGCTCCAACTCCTCAATTTCAGCTAAAAAGTACCTGAAATTGTACAAAAACATAAAAACTCAGTAGAATCTAAAAATGTGAATTTAATACTAAAACCTATAAAAACTTAATAAAAACTAAATAAAACATACTAAAAACTATATGAAAATGATGTCAAAAGCGTATAAAATATCTGCTCATCAGCACTATTTTTTGCCACAAGAGCATTGGAAACAATTAATTGTGTCTCTTGAGTAAATGAGGGTGAACCAAGATAGCTATGGTGTCCTTCTCCATTAGATTGTGACTAAGCAAGAAAGCCAGTGCCTCGAGCTTCTCCAAGTGAGACAAGAGATAGGGAGGCTGCGAGGACCACAAGGAGCACAACTGGATGAGGGGGATGGCCACCATGTTCATTGAAGTGGTTGAGTTTTTTTCATGCTTGTCTTCTGTTTCCCTTTCTTTATGATTATGTTTTCTATTTTCTGTCTTCTATTTATTTCGGTTTATTTACATGATTCCTATTTTTCTATTTTCCTTAGTTTTTAGTTAATTTTTAGTTTAATGTTCTTATTTTAATGATGCCTCATGTAATGTCTCTAAGCAGTTAGAAGTTGAGTTTATTTTGCAATTGTCTTCTCATATTATATGTGGTGGTATATATACTTATGATTATGATTGCATAGAGAGAATGATGTATGAATGACCTTGGAAAGGAGGGATGTTGATTTTTTATGAATAGGAACTTAGAGAATTGTTATGAAACCTCCAAAAATAGACAAGAGATCAATCCTTGAATGAAAAGAATCAACAAGAGAAAGTTGAAAAGAGAGAAAAGACAAAGCAAGAAAAAGAAAAAAATTGAAAAGATAAAAAAGAAAACCATGTTGCAAAAGCTCTGAGAATCAATGGCTAAGATCTAATTATGTGCATGTGGTGTCTATTGTCCAAAGGACGGCTTAGGTGATTAGATCCCTGGGGTGCTTCATCACTTGGTAACTTGGACTAACTGGTCTGGAATTATCGATTGAAAATCTGCTACACAAGCCACATTGAAACAAAACATATAGCAGTCGAAAGAGACTCTGGGCATCGATGTTTGGGATCAAAGTTTAGCTATATGTTTGTGGGGTAACCGTGTCAAGGAGAAACTTGAGTAACTAGATCCACAGGGTGCCTCGTCACTCGATAACTTGGACTAACTGGTTCAGGATTACCGATCGAACGCTCACTATCAAGAGTTACCTTGAGATGGAGCTTCTAGAGTTGTCAACAGAAAAGTTCTCTCTATTTTAAAGAAAGGAATTCAAGGATCAATCAAAACTGAATGGGAGTGAGATTTCATAAACTCATCCGAGTTCTAGCTCTGTTAAGATGTTAGTATCTCCAAGTTTTCAAGGAGCAGTGAGAAGTAAGGAAGCTCTCATGATCGTAGTGTGCTAGGCCCCACTCATAAGACAGATAGGAACTTCAATGAGAATTCAACTTTCAATCAAACTAATTCTAGTTTTCTGTGTTTAAGTTACTTGAGGACAATCAACACTTTAAGTTTAGTGTTGTGATGCATGAGCATCATTCATATCTTTTATTATTGATTTGTATGGTGAATTATTGAATTTCTAGAGAAATTAGGTGTTTTAGGTCTTTATCGATGTTACTTTGAGTTGTATTGCAATTCTCTGTTTTTAGGTAGCATCCGAATGAAGCCCAAATTTATGAAAAAAGGAAGTTCACTGTTCACTTCTGCCAAGATGGCACTAAACGCCACATCACCAGCATTTAGTGCCGGAACTCCAAAAGCTCCCATTCCATTTGGCAACCTTAGTGCTAAATGCCACAACCCGGCATTTAGCCCCAGAGCATGGATTTTGCATGCAAGATTCTCGAGATAGGTGGCGCTAAGCGCCACATCACTGGCATTTAGCGTCGGCAGCGAATTCACGTGTAGTCCCCATGTTTGCCAGCAATCAACACGGAGGACATTTCCTAGTTCAATTAAAAATAAAAGAAATAGAAAGATATTATTAGGGTTGGTTAGTTTTACTTTTGAATCAATTAGGATTTGATATAAAGAGGGAAAGGATTTACCCTGCGGGATCTTCTCTTCTCGACTTCCGCACTTTTAGTTTTACACACTTTTTACACTTTAGAATTTTCTCTGCACCATGAGCTACTAAATCTCCGTTGTTAAGATTAGGAGCTCTATTTACTTTAATGGATTAATACCATTTGTTCTTCTACTCTTGATTAATGCATTAATTTTTGTTTAAGAATTGGTTTTTTTCTTCATCTTGAGGATTAGAGTATATTGATAAATAACCCTAATCTAAATTGAATTCCTTTGAATCTTCGAAAAGTTAAATTACTGGAATTAAAGCATGAAACCCTTTTCTCACAATTCCTCAATTATCTAGATTTAATGTGATACGTGACATATAATCATATTATTTCTGGGTTCCTAGGGATTGTGTGGCTTATAAATCATAATTTTAACTTAACCCCTTAACACAATTGATTGATAAAGGAATTAACAGTTGGTTGGTGGTGCACAAAATTTAGAACTCCGCACAGCTTAACCAGCAAGTGCACCAAGTCGTCCAAGTAATACCTCAGTTGAGTGAGGGTCAATCCCACGAGGATTGTCGAATTGAGCAAGTAATGATTATCCTTCACTTCTTAGTCAGGCAGATAGAAAATTGATTGGTTGTTGTTGAATGCGCATAAAATAAATAAGAAAGCAATAAAGAAATAGCGAAGAAACAATAGTGAGAAATCAGTTAAGGTTTTGGAGATGCCTTATCTTTCCGGATTAACTTTTCTTACTGTTGATTCCAATAATGAATGATTCATTTCATAGCAAGCTGTAAGTGATTAACACCACGGTAATGGTCATTAATCTCATCTACTTCATATCAAATGCCACGCTAATGGTCATTCAATCTGAACGAGGGTGAAGCTCTAGTAGTTCAATCTCTGGTGATCCTACTCAAAATGCCACAGACAATGTTAGACCTTCCGGATCAGAGAATGAAGCTTTATGATTCTAGCTTATACCACAAAGGCCCTAATTGTCTCAGGTTCGGCTGAACAGATGTTCCCATGTTCCCAACGAACGCGTGGATTAGCCGTCTAAGACATGTATAATCAAGCTTGTAGTTTAATGCTATCCCTCTCGAGACTTGCAAGAACTCATGTAGAACAAGAGGTCATACACTAGTTCCACCCCAGATTCATAAGGATTGAGGAACGAAGATACATCTTAGAATGGAATCAAACATAGTTTGAAATAGAAACAGTAATATTATTAATCCATGAGAATCAGCAGAGCTCCTAACCTTAACCTAGGAGGTTTAGTGACTCATGCTTTACAGAAAACGAAAGTAATAGAAAAAGATGAGGCAGAAGATCCTAAACATGGGTGATCTTCTCCTATATATACTAATCTAATAATGAAAAGTACAGAAATATGATAGACTAGGCTAAAGGTGTGAAAATCCACTTCTCGGGCCCACTTGGTGAGTGTTTGGGCTAAGCTTGGGGTGAATCCATGTCCTTATGCTCCTCTTGGGGCGTTGGACACCGAGTTTGCTCCTTCTTGGGCGTCCAACGCCAAGCTTGCTCCTCCTTGGGCATTGAACGCCGGGCAGGGGGTAAGTTGGGTGTTCAATGCCCGTTTTGGGCCATCATTTCCAAAGACGAGTATAAACTATTATATATTGCTGGAAAGCCCTGGAAGTTAGCTTTCCAACACCGTTAAGAGAGCGTCATGGAGGTCAGGATCTGACAGCATCTACACTTTGTTCTTTACCTCTGTATCATACTTTGCCAAAATATGCCAATTTTAGCCAGAGATTACCTGAAATCATAACAAAAACACAACTCAAAGTAGAATAAAAAAAGTGAATTTTACATTAAAACTGTTCATACCCTGGGTCGAGCTTTCCGACCCGGGTTGATTGACGACAGGTCGACCGACCTCTTCAGGTCAAGACTGTCTGACCTCTTCTCAAAGAGCTCGGCCAAATCACCAGAAAAGCCCAAAAGGGGCCCAAACAGAGGAACACAACCCAAATCCAAAGGCAGCCCTAGCCTATATAGATAAGGGCGGTTCCCTTAAAGATAAAGATGACTCCACTTAAAGATAAGATAAGATAACTATCTTATCCCGAAAAAGATCACTCTACAACATTATAAATATGCTGGAGCACCCAAGTATAACTCATACTCTGATTCTACTAAAAACCTGCTTAATACCCTTGCTAACTTAAGCATCGGAGTCCCTTACAGGTACCACCATCCTCCGGTGACAAAGGACCAGCAACATAGCCAGTCCAACAAGTCGGACACGACAACTCCGGCCTCCACCCACCAACCGGACACATCATCTCCGACTAGTACAGAAGATCTCGTCCGAGATCGACCTACAATTTCAGGTAACCCTCGGAACAAAAACCTATTGAAATTAACTAAAACTCAATGAAACATAACTGAAAACACTGAGAAAATAATGCCAAAAAGTGTATAAAATATCCACTCATTAGTTGGGTTAGAGAAGATTAAATTACCAAGGAATTGGAATTCAATCATTTATAGTTTGCCATTAACTAAATATTTGTTCGATCAAGGTAGTTGACAATGATTGTTAATCCAAAAATTTAAACATCTCCAAAGCCTTAACTCTCTTCTCATATTATTTTCTCACACGTTTATTGTTTGCATTCTTTAATTCACTATCTTTTATACCATTTGATATTCAAAACTCTTAATTTCACTTGTCTAACTAGAATAATCAGTCAACCATTGCTTGCTTAGTCCATTAATCCTTGTGGGATCGATACTCGCTCACCGTGAGTTTATTACTTGGTATGACCCGGCGCAGTTGCCGGTAGTTTGTGGTAAAATTCAGCATCATTTTTTCCTTCACATACACATGCATCTAGTTGAACATAGAACACACAGTCACACACAATCAAAGCTTCATGTAACACAACCGGTAAAAATAGAAAACAACAAAGCAACAATTAAATATTCTAATAAACTAAAAGTCTAAAACTGAAATTCTCCAATATCTTCATTTTCCATAGCATCAACATCATCATCTTCACTATCTTCATCAGAAACATCATTTCTTTTAGGTTCAGATTTGACATGACCAATATTCTCAAACATTTTGTCCCTAAATCAACAATACCAAATAATTAATTTAGTAAGGTTACAAATTCAGAATTCAACAGTAACAACTAACAAAGGTCATAAATTCAGAATTCAGTAGTAACAAATAGTAAGTAGTAACAACAAACAAAGGTCATATATTCATAATTCAAACATTCAGCAGTAACAACTAACAACTACAAAATGCAGTAACTCAATAAGACAATAACAACTATGTTTCTTTTAACATACATGAATGGAGTAGAGAAACCAGGTGCTGTTATACAAGGCAGGAAGACAAGTGATGGCTCACGACTGTGTGTGAACGAATAGTGGTAGTGCAGTGATCGGCAGAGGACACGACAAACGGTGGTAATGCGACAAACGACGTAGGGTAGTAGACAATAAAGATTCTACAGGCATCAAATAGAGCAGAAGGATGAAGTGACAAATGGTGGTTAGTAAAATGAGAGAGTCAGCCTGAGAGAATGGGGAGAGTGATGAATGAGTGAGTGACAAGATGACGAGCTATTTAGGGACGCAGGCGACCGGCAGCGAGCAGCGAACGACGTGGAAGGATGGACGAAAATGAAACTATGAGATAGTGAGAGAACGGCAGGTAGAAGAGTGAGTGACAAGCTACATTAGGGATTAGGGTTAAGTCATCAACATTATTCTCCTCTTTTCTTTTCTCTTTTTGCCCCAAAACGGCGTCGTCTTTGGCAAAAATTGGCACCCAACACAAACTTGCTTACTCGCGCTCAAACTCACAACTTTGAGCGAGTTTATGCGAGTCTACCTAAGTCTACTCAGAAACAAGTTTGTGTTTGAGTTAACTTGATTCCACTAGTTAACTCACGAGTTTGACAACAATGTACACACATTTAAATTTTTTATTCTCGTTAGTTGTGCTGAATTATCGAATTATCAAGAACTTCTTTGAGAAAGTCACATTTAATGGAATTATAGTCCTAGCATTTAAGTTGTACCATTGTAGTGAACATTTTAGTGAAGCTACAAGTAATTTATCATACAAACATGCACACACTCTCATACATGCCACAAATGTATATAACTAGAACGGTTATACGACTAGAATATACATATGCTTGCACCTATCCTTTAAATGACTGATGTTTCTATATTTAAAGGAGGGTCTCATGCAATGGTAGTTGGCTGAAGAAATAAAATGGTACTTTTTATTGTCACCATGTTAATATCTACTTCCAATAACTCATTACCAATCGCCACATCATCCATCCAATATGTTATCTTTTAAAGTAATTTTTTCTGTTTGTCTCTCTGCTTGTGTAATCGGTTAGGATGGTTGTTCTAGTATTGGAAGATGAGTCTTAGCTCAATGTTTTGTTAGCAAAATGAGCAGTTGATCTGTATCTGGTATAGCTTATGACCATGACATGGTATTACTTTATGCAATTCAATTTGCAGTCTTTTGATTATCATTGGACTAGTTAAACTGCTATCATAAATGTTTTTTTTTTACTGGTTCATTCATGAATATGTAAGTATTTGTGTGGTTGTTTGCATTGCTTAACTATCCAACATTTAAGCTGAAATTTATGATTTCTAAGTACAATAAGTTTATTATTGCTAGATTACAGAACTAGGGGAGATAAGGTGTGTTTCTTCTAGTACTCTGGGTGTGTACAGGTGAGGCACCATTATGATTGTTCAATACTATAATCTCTTGAAAAACTCTAATTTTTGACACAATAAAAAATGGGTTAGTGCTTTAGTGGCATTTTTCTTCATCTTGATTTTTCTGAATCAATGGTTTATTTATCATAAGCATATTTCTAAACAAAAGTTGACAATGTGACTGAAAATAACTTATATGGGCTCTCCTCTTTCCCAAGTCAAGACAAACATGTGACTTGCTTTTGTATCTTAATAAAAACAAGTGATTGTTTAGTTGTGCTAATTGAACACTATCAATCCTAGTAAGACATGTAAAGATATAAAGAATATCTACTTGTTTTTGTTAATAAAATAGCCTCTCCTGTTATGCCTTCACAAGGCTGTACTTTTTAATTCTAGTGTTATTTCGTTCGTCATACTTTGCCATTGTGCTAATATTGGTAGATCGAATGGATTGTAGATTCACAACAACCAATTAACTGGCCCTAAATTATGAAAGACTATCAATGGAATCCAGTTTAACAAAATTGATGAATTAACCCTTTATAGATATCAACATTTTAAATTGATTTTAACTACTGTAGGAACTTTAAGATTTCGTCACACAAAGAAAGTTGTTCTGAATATAAAAGATAAATCATGCTTCAACGACACTATACTCTAAGTTCCAAATTTTAATAGAAGAGAAACAAAGTAATTAGACAGTCTTTCAATCTTGGGTATGATTTGGTTATCTTCGTCATCACCATATTCATTGTAGATATTCTTGGCCATGTGCCACACATGGAAATAATTATCCTTGTCCACACTTGAAATAACCCATGGTTGATTCTTGCTCCACAAAAAGTCTGATATCTTCCCCTTGTGACCACCACGAGAAAAGAGTAGCTCAGGAGGACTACTATTACCATCTCCTTCATTTTGCTTATCCCCAACTTTGAGTCATTACCACACAGTATGCAAAATCATAAGCCACCATTTCTAGTTATGTCTAACATTTTGCAAAGGTGCACCAAATAAACATAATAACAAAAGGACATCAATACAACAAATGTCAAAAATGAAAGTGAAGCAACACTCTTGTGGGGTTTCTATTATCCTTTTACCTGTTAAGGTCCCAAACATTCAGCCTTCGGTCAGCTCCTGAAGATGCCAACACAGTCTCATGATTCTGATCCTGTAACACTGATAAACCACTATTTTATGATTTAACTTGTGCTAAATTGAGTGGTTTTTATCAAGTCTTTGTACACTTATTCATACAATTTGCATGATTTTATAATTCCGTCCTAATTTTGTTCTATGATTGAAAACTTGCTTCCTACGCCTTTAAATTGTGTATTTTTAATGTCCTTTTATACCATTTGATGCCGTGATCTGTGTGTTAAGTGTTTTCAGGCTTTATAGGGCAGAAATGGCTTAAAGGATGGAAAGGAGGCTTGCAAAAATGGAAGGAACACAAGAAACTAAGGAGCTGGCCAGCGAGGAATGACGCGCGCGCATACCTGACGCGTGCGCGTGACTTGGCGCATTCTATAGCGACGCGTGCGTGTACCTGACGCGTACGCGTGACACGCGAAGAAGACCATCAACGCGTATGCGTGACTGATGCATACGCGTGACTGACGCGTACGCATGACGTGCGCCACGTGCAGAAAGTGCAGAAGACGCTGGTGGGGGCGATTTTGGGCTAAGTTTGGACCCAGTTTTTGGCCTAGAAACACAGACTAGAGCCAGAGAACAAGCAGAGACTCAAGATACATTCACTTTTATACAATTTTTAGTTTTTTGTTTTGAATCTGAGAGAGAAAAATACTACTTCCTCTAGGGTTCTTCACATTCATAGTTTTAGAGTTTTATGCTTTTGATGTGGAAATGCCATAGAGTTACTACCTCCGTTGAAGTCTCTATCATTCTAGTTTGTTTCCTTATCTCCTTACTCTTTTAATCACCCATTTACCTTATTCAGAGTTACATATGGATATCTTTGATTTTGGAATTTATTAATGCAAAGAATTATTTTTACCTTCAATTAATTTTCTATTATTATTTTATTTAAATTTCTATGTCTTCTCTTCATTCCCTTTTATCGTTTATGAAAATGGCATTCACATCAATGGAGTAGACTCCCAACTTGACTTGGGAGTTGATTAAAAGGAGACCCTTGAGTTGGAATACTCAAGTGTTAAATAGAATTTGGAAGTTGTTGGCTGGCTCTCTAGTCACTAACGCTAATCCTTCCATAGGAGAGGATTAGGACTTGTGAATTGGAGCTGGTTCAGTTACTTGACTTTCCTTTATTCGGTAAAGGATAACTAAGTAGAAACAACAACCTCTTACCAGTACACTTGGGAAAATTCAACAAGGATAAAACTTTCAACTAATCTTCTCCCAGTCAAGGCTTTTTATTTCAGATATATAAAACCTCTTGTTAATTTTTATTGCTTTAATTAATAATTGTTTTAATTTCCCATTCTCCAACTCTGAAAATTCTCAGAAAATTCTTGACCAATAACTTGCAATCTTTTATCAACTCGTTGGGAGACGACCTGGGAATTCTACTCCCAGTAATTTATTGTTAATTTGTGACAACTCTTTTTAAATTGATAAGCGTAATTTTTGTCGGTTAAGAACTGTACTTGCAACGCTATTTTCTTTATAAATTCTTAATCGGAAATTTTTCGCCCGTCAATTTTTGGTGCCGTTGCCGGGGAGTTGCAACAGTGTGCTAAATTTTTGGTTGGTGTAAATATTTTTTTAAAATTTACATATTCGCATATTTTATTTTATTTTATTACCATGAGCTGTATGTTTCTTTCATTGAATGACGCATTCACTACCTGACTCGAGCTTAGCCGCATTTGATCCTGAGATCGAAAGAACTATTTCACGTATTGGGCGAGCTCGGCATCAGTTAGCCTCTGAGGGTGGTGAAGTGGTTACTACCAATTCACCAGTCTTATCCGAGGGCAAATCTGAAGTGCCATTTGAGGAAGGAACAAGCTCCTCTTCTACTGATTCTGTTGATTTACTGATGAGCGGATAATTTATACCCTTTTTGGCATTATTTTTACATAGTTTTTAGTATCTTTTAGTTACTTTTTATTATATTTTTATTAGTTTTTATTCAAAAATCACATTTCTGGACTTTACTATGAGTTTGTATGTTTTTCTGTAATTTCAGGTATTTTCTAGCTGAAATTGAGGGACCTGACCAAAAATCTGATTCAGAGGCTGAGAAAGGACTGCAGATGCTATTGGATTCTGACCCTCCTGCACTCAAAGTAGATTTTCTAAAGCTACAGATGCCCAATTGGCACGCTCTCAATTGAGTTGGAAAGTAGACATCTTGGGCTTTCCAGCAATATATAATAGTTCATACTGATGACATGTCACCATGTCATGTTTTTCTATGCTTTTTCATACAAGAAATAGATGATTTGTGCTTAAATATTGAATGCTTTTGTGCTTAAATGGTATATTTTCTTGATCTTTTAATTTTATAAATCTTGTAGGAAATAAGAAGAAAAAGAAGCAAAGAAGCAAAAAATAAACTAAAAAGGAGAAAAAAAAGAGCTTTGGGGAATACTTTGAAGTTGGAGCACACTTTGGAGCCTTAGGCCACGCTTTTAAAAGCGTGGCCCATGACTAAATTAAAGGAGAATAGGCAATCAACATACAATGCTCCGCTCTTGCCAAGAGCTGAGCATTACCCTGATGCAAAGATGAGCTTAGAAGCAAAATTTTGGCTAAGTTAAAATCTGGGCGCTCATAGCATGACTATGCCTTCTTCAAAGGGCTATAACTTGAGCTACAGATGTCCGATTGATGTGCTTTGAGTTGTGTTGGAAAGCTGACATTCAGAGATTTCCAACGATGTATGGCAATTCATATTTGGCATGAAATTGAGGCACGAGTGAAATACATCTTTAAATGCCAAAAATAAGCAAAAAAATCAGCCAATGCTTCCACCAAGGTTCGAAGAGGGAGACCAAGGGAAGCCAAGAAAGTAGCGCTCACTTAGAGAGCGCTGTGCTCTCCAAGAGAGCATTGTCGTGCTCTCTCCCAAAGAAAATACAAGGAATTTGAGCTGAAATGCCTCCAGCAAGGCTTGAACCTGGAACCTCACTCTTGAAGCACCAATGCTCAGCTCACAAGGAGAGCAGAGCGCTACTCCTTGGCACACACAAGCAACATTGACACGGGCCAAGGAGGCATGAGGCGCGCAATTGACACGGTCCAGGGAAGCAAGGAGCGCGCAAGACAACCCCCACACCAAGCCAATGCTCAGCTCCCCTTGTGAGCAGAGCATTCCCCTGATGCTTCTCCCAGCCAAGGCACGCTACAAGGGATCTCCAACATAAGCTCCAATGCTCTGCTCCCCACTTGAGCTGAGCATCCTCCTGAGAGCAATTTTCACATGGGCCAAAAATTCAATAAAAATTCCATTTAAATTCAATTCCTCTCCAAATTGAATCAAGGCCAACCAAACCCATTTCTGCTCAAATCTAAAGCAAGCAAAGCCCACATCATCACTCAAAGGCACAAGAACAAGCTAGAATTAGGATTTTCATTTAATTTGTTTTTCATTTCAATTTCATTTTATTTTACAAAAAGCCTATATAAGGCATCATTTCCATCTTTGTTTGGGGAGCTCAATTGTAGGGAGGCTAGCTCCACTAGGGAGTAGTAGGATTAGAAAACTCTCTCTTTAATTTTAATTTCTGTTTTAAATCTTGGATTGAGAGTGGAAGGAATTCTGTTTTCATTCTCTATCTGCAACTTCTCTTGTTCTTCTTCTGCAATTTACTTTTCCATTTTCATTTTGCAATTGTTCTTGTTGGATCAAGGAAGGATTTGAGATCTAGACTTGTTTTCTAGTCTCTTCCACTCCTGAGATCTTCAACATTCTTTTAATTTCTGCAATTTAGCATCAGTCATTTTCTGTTTTTTTTTAGTTCTTCAAGCATTTTTACTTTCTGTTTCATTCCTCTTCAATTCCTTCTCCTGCATTCTGCACTTTACATTTGATGCTTGCTGTGAGCTTGATTTATATTTCCTGCAATTTACAATTCTTGCAATTGCTCTAAATTCTTATTCACTGAAATTTTGCTTCTCTGTTTACATTGCTCTCAGCATCCAGTTCCTTTTATATTTTCTGCAATTTAGATTTCCAGTTGCTTGAATTATTCCTTCCATTTTACTTTTCATGCAAGTTAATTCTTCTGCAATTGTTCTAAGTTCTGCTTACTACTTCCTTTAAATTCCCTGCACCCTATCCTCTTTACATTTCATGCAATCTACCTTTCTTTTCATTTAAGATTTTGCCAATTTACAATTCTTGCTCTTTAAGTTTCTGTCCAATTTACTTTCTGCAACTTTAAATTCATTGAAGTTTTATATTCTGTTGATCAATTTCACCCAATCACTCAATGTTAGCTTGACTAAACTAATCACCCACTAAAGTTGCTTGATCCATCAATCCCTGTGGGATCGACCTCACTCTAAGTTAGTTTTACTACTTGATGCGACCCGGTATACTTGCCAGTGAGATTTGTGTGTTTGGAAATTCGTTTTTCCACAAAAACACCATCAAGTTTTTGGCGCCGTTGCCGGGGATTGATTTAGATCAACAATGATTAAGTGGGTGAGAGGTCTAGATCAAGCATTTTCTTTATTTTTATTTTCTGTTTTAGATTGAAACCAAGGTGTTTGAGTTTTTGCCTCACTAAGAAATTCTCATCTCTGATATGAGTAATTTCATTTTTCCTTGGTGTTGCGTTTTCCAAAATTCAAATGGAGTTCAACTCATCTTATGATCAAACAAATTTTATGGGATATTGCCCACCATCACCAATCTCTAATGGTGGCTGGGAATATCACCAAGAAAATACAAATTCTAAGCACTCCAATCCATGGAGAATTGCTTCAGAAACACAAGATGAGAAAGAAAATCATATGGAATATTTTCTTCCACCACAAAATGATTCAAGTCATTATTCCAATGGTGGCTGGGAGTGTTTCCAAGAAAATGCAAATCCTGAGCAGTCAACTCACATGAGAAATTATCCAACCTCACCTCCCACTTCTACATTTGAAAATTCTTCATCACCTAAATATGCCTAAACACAAACCTCCACGAGCCAAAGACTCTCAAAACTTGAGTCCATGTTCAACAGAATGGTGGATGAACATCAACAATCCCGGAAGGAACTAGAAATCCTTTCTCAGGAGACAGATGAGCAATTGGAGAACACAGATAAACACTTAGAACTACTAAGCAAGGAAAATGAAGACCAATTGATGGATGTGAAGGATAAAGTGGAAGAGCAAGATGATGAGGTTACTGCATCAAGTGAACTTTCAATGAAGAATGAGGTGGTTGAAAATGAAACTGCACTTGAGGTGACAAAGGAACATGAACATTCACAACCCTCACAAACTTTCCTTGAATCTGTGATCGAAAAATATGAAGAGGAGATGAAGAAATCTTGGGAAGAACAACAAACCTCCTCCATAAAAGAACTATTAAGTCAAATGTTGGGTGCAAAGAAAGGAGTGGAGGAGCAAGAAAGTGAGGAAGTCATTCCAGAAAATTTACACTCAAGTGAAGCAGAGAAGTACATGAAGGAAGAGCTCATTGAGCCACCAATTCAAAAGGCTCAGGATGAATATGAAACTCCAATAATCACACAGCAACCAAGTCTTGAATCCAAAAAAGTGAAGGCAACTAGCAAGAACACCAATTCTGTCCCTAATCCAGCAAGCAAGATCAATCAAGCCATTTGCAAAAGGAAGCTTGCTGAGGAAAGGCCAAGACAAGGGACACTAGCTGAATCTTTCCCTCCTTTGAGGTCATTCCTCTTAACAAACTGGAAGAAGAGGAAGAAAGTGAAGAACAACATGTCAAGCTAATGACACTAAAAGAGCACTTGTTGGGAGGTAACCCAACCATAGGTAACATTTCTTCTCTGCTTTGTTTTCTTTCTTTGCTTTGTTTAAATTTAATAAATTGGCATATGGTTACATTCTAAGTTTGGTGTTGCCATGCAACACATTGTTTTCAATCTTTTTGGATGATTGCATCAAATTAAAAAAGAAAGTGACACACCAAGATTCTAAGTTTGGTGTGCCACTTATTTTCTATGCAATTCATTCAAGCAACACTACTTGTCTGCATAATCATAATGCCTCTGCAGTTTTATTTCTCTCTTTTAATTTGACACTTTTTCATTCTATTTTCTTTAGTCATTTTTCTGTTTTAAAATGCTTTCATTTTAGTTTGCTTATTTACTGTGTTTGTTAATATATTACCAAGAGAGCTTTATTCATGACAGATTCTTGGCTTGGTAATAGTACTTAACAAATAACAGTTTCACTTGCTTAGTTTTAATTCAAATAAATTGACAAATGATTGCATTCTAAGTTTGGTGTTGCTATGCAACAAAATTTGGTTCCAATACAAGATACTTGAATTAATTTCAAGTGAAAGTATCACACTAAGTTTGGTGTGCCACTTATCTTTTATGCAATGTATTGTGCTCACCTTCTTAAGTTTGCAATCACAATGTCTCTGTCTCTTGTGCCTTGATTATTATCTTTAATTTTGCTTGCTTAGAACACATGTACTACTAACTTTTCATTGTGTAAGACATTCATGATTCATCTGAGCCCCATAGCCATTGTTCTAATTGTTGCTTGAGGATGAGCAAGCATTCTGAGTTTGGCAAGTGAAAGAGGAAGAATAGAGGAAAAAGGACAACAATAATAAAGATGAACTACAAGGTTGTAAAGTTCCTTTTCTTCTCATTTGTTTCCAGCACTTTAAATTGCATGATTGTCTTCTCTGTATGCATGTGTGGTATGAATAAGCATAGCTTGAATATTGATTTGTAACATGTTGCCATGCCATTATGACTACCAACTTGAGTTTTGTAAAGCTTAAAGCAGTAAAGTATCATGATCATAAACAACCAAGGTCATTAAAGAAGATTTTAGCATGTGCATACAAGTATTGGAAAGCTAGTATGATTAATTGTTGCTCAATTGCATTGGATTTTATTTAATTGAAGTTTTCATCTAGGATATTTTGTGAAATCTTTTGAAAATCATGAAAACCTTGAAGAAGCAAATACAATTAAAGCAAGAAAAGAAAAAGGGAAAGAATGAGAAAGCTGAAGGCTCTGAGTACCAATGGCAATTTATTTGCTAAGTACTTGTGGTGTTTATGTATCAAGCCAAATGCTTGAAAACAAAACACTTAGAAGTCAAGGCTAGGCTCAAGTGCAAAAGCACTCCCTCAAAGCTCAAGGTTCTGAGCATCAATGATTAGAGAGTCAAGAAAAGAAAAGAAAAATGAGCTTAATGAAGTCCTCTAATTAAATGCTTATGGTGCTTATGTATCAAGTGGTAATACTTGAAAACAAAGCATTTAGAATCGTAGCTTTGTTATTAACTCATAGAGCAAAGCACCCAAAAGGAGAAGCTAATAAGAAAAATCAAAAGCTTGTTTCAAGGAAGAAATATAAGAGAAAGATTTCATAAATTGAGCTAGATAGAAGCATCAATCATTTACATCTCTTTTGTGATTGAAGCATGCTTAGAAAACTAGCTAACCATGAACATTGAGTTGCTATTCTTCTTACCTTGGATTGTCAATCTTTATTGCATGATTCTTTTCTTGCTTGAGGACAAGCAAGGTTTAAGTTTGGTGTTGTGATGACATGTCACCATGTCATGTTTTTCTATGCTTTTTCATACAAGAAATAGATGATTTGTGCTTAAATATTGAATGCTTTTGTGCTTAAATGGTATATTTTCTTGATCTTTTAATTTTATAAATCTTGTAGGAAATAGGAAGAAAAAGAAGCAAAGAAGCACAAAATAAGCTAAAAAGGAGAAAAAAAGAGCTTTGGGGAACACTTTGAAGTTGGAGCACACTTTGGAGCCTTAGGCCACGCTTTTAAAAGCGTGGCCTATGACTAAATTAAAGGAGAATAGGCAATCAGCATACAATGCTCCGCTCTTGCCAAGAGCTGAGCATTACCCTAATGCAAAGATGAGCTTAGAAGCAAAATTTTGGCTAAGTTAAAATCTGGGCGCTCACAACATGACTATGCCTTCTTCAAAGGGCTATAACTTGAGCTACAGATGTCCGATTGATGTGCTTTCAGTTGCGTTGGAAAGTTGACATTTAGAGCTTTCCAATGGTATATGGCAATCCATATTTGGCATGAAATTGAGGCACGAGTGAAATACATCTTTATGGGCCAAAAATAAGCAAAAAGGTTCGAAGAGGGAGACCAAGGGAAGCCAAGAAAGTAGCGCTCACTTAGAGAGCGCTGTGCTCTCCAAGAGAGCATTGTCGTGCTCTCTCCCAAAGAAAATACAAGGAATTTGAGCTGAAATGCCTCCACCAAGGCTTGAACCTGGAACCTCACTCTTGAAGCACCAATGCTCAGCTCACAAGGAGAGCAGAGCGCTACTCCTTGGCATACACAAGCAACATTGACACGGGCCAAGGAGGCATGAGGCGCGCAATTGACACGGTCCAGGGAAGCAAGGAGCGCGCAAGACAACCCCCACACCAAGCCAATGCTCAGCTCCCCTTGTGAGCAGAGCATTCCCCTGATGCTTCTCCCAGCCAAGGCACGCTACAAGGGATCTCCAACATAAGCTCCAATGCTCTGCTCCCCACTTGAGCTGAGCATCCTCCTGAGAGCAATTTTCACATGGGCCAAAAATTCAATAAAAATTCCATTTAAATTCAATTCCTCTCCAAATTGAATCAAGGCCAATCAAACCCATTTCTCCTCAAATCTAAAGCAAGCAAAGCCCACATCATCACTCAAAGGCACAAGAACAAGCTAGAATTAGGATTTTCATTTAATTTGTTTTTCATTTCAATTTCATTTTATTTTGCAAAAAGCCTATATAAGGCATCATTTCCATCTTTGTTAGGGGAGCTCAATTGTAGGGAGGCTAGCTCCACTAGGGAGTAGTAGGATTAGAAAACTCTCTCTTTAATTTTAATTTCTGTTTTAAATCTTGGATTGAGAGTGGAAGGAATTCTGTTTTCATTCTCTATCTGCAACTTCTCTTGTTCTTCTTCTGCAATTTACTTTTCCATTTTCATTTTGCAATTGTTCTTGTTGGATCAAGGAAGGATTTGAGATCTAGACTTGTTTTCTAGTCTCTTCCACTCCTGAGATCTTCAACATTCTTTTAATTTCTGCAATTTAGCATCAGTCATTTTCTGTTTTTTTTAGTTCTTCAAGCATTTTTACTTTCTGTTTCATTCCTCTTCAATTCCTTCTCCTGCATTCTGCACTTTACATTTGATGCTTGCTGTGAGCTTGATTTATATTTCCTGCAATTTACAATTCTTGCAATTGCTCTAAATTCTTATTCATTGAAATTTTGCTTCTCTGTTTACATTGCTCCCAGCATCCAGTTCCTTTTATATTTCCTGCAATTTAGATTTCCAGTTACTTGAATTATTGCTTCCATTTTACTTTTCATGCAAGTTAATTCTTCTGCAATTGTTCTAAGTTCTGCTTACTACTTCCTTTAAATTCCCTGCACCCTATCCTCTTTACATTTCATGCAATCTACCTTTCTTTTCATTTAAGATTTTGCCAATTTACAATTCTTGCTCTTTAAGTTTCTGTCCAATTTACTTTCTGCAACTTTAAATTCATTGAAGTTTTATATTCTGTTGATCAATTTCACCTAATCACTCAATGTTAGCTTGACTAAACTAATCACCCACTAAAGTTGCTTGATCCATCAATCCCTGTGGAATCGACCTCACTCTAAGTGAGTTTTACTACTTGATGCGACCCGGTATACTTGCCGGTGAGATTTGTGTGTTTGGAAATTCATTTTTCCACAAAAACACCATCAAACTTTGCCCGAGATTTGATGGTCCAAACTAGCGTTCAAACACCCACTAGAGACCCTTTTCTGGCGTAAAACGCCAGAACTGGCACCAGAACTGGAGTTAATCGCCCAAACTGGCACTCAAGCTGGCGTTTAACTCCAAGAATGGCCTATGTACGTGAAAGCTTCAAAGCTCAGCCTAAACACTCACCAAGTGGGCCCCGGAAGTAGATTTCTGCACTATCTGTACTTAGTTACTTATTTTTTGTAATCCCTAGTAACTAGTTTAGTATAAATAGCAATTTTTACTATTGTATTCGTATACTTTATCATCTTATGTTACATTTGAAGGCTGGCCATTTGGCCATTCCTAAACCTTTTTCTCTTATGTATTTTCTACGGTGGAGTTTCTACACCTCATAGATTAAGGTACGGAGCTCTGCTGTTCTTCATGAATTAATGCAAGTACTATTGTTTCTCTTTCAATTCATGTTTACTTCTTCTCCAAGATATACTCTCGTACTTAATTCAGTTAAGTAAGAATGAAAGGGTGGCCCGTGACAATCACCCGCTATCTTCGTTACTCGCTTAGCTAAGATCCGCGTGCCTGACAACCACAAGCGGTCTACATGATGTTCAACGTAGTCATTGGATGACAGCCGGAGTATATTCTCTTGGGTCTCTAATCCACGGACCGAGTCTGTGAGATTAGGATCTTCGTGGTATAGGCTAGAACCAATTGGCAGCATTCCTGAGATCTGAAAAGTCTAAACCTTGTCTGTGGTATTCCGAGTAGGATTTGGGAAGGGATGATTATGAGGAGCTTCAAACTCGTGAATGTTGGGCACAGTGACAGTGTGCAAAAGGATAGAGAGATCCTATTCTGACGCTAGTGAGAACCGGCAGATGATTAGCCGTGCGGTAGCTGTACCTGGTATTTTTCATCCGAGACGAGAAATCCGACAGTTGATTAGCCGTGCAGAAACCGTACCTGGTATTTTTCATCCGAGACGAGAAATCCGACAGTTGATTAGCCGTGCAGAAACCGTACCTGGTATTTTTCATCCGAGAGGATCATACAGCTTGCCATGGAAGGGAGCACGCATGATTGGAAGAAGACAATAAGAAAGCAGAGGTTCAGAAGCAACAAAGCATCTCCAAACGCTTATCTGAAATTACCTCCAATGAATTACATAAGTATCTCTATTTTATTTTATGTTTTATTTATCTTTTAATTATCAAAACCTCATAACCATTTGAATCCGCCTGACTAAGATTTACAAGATGACCATAGTTTGCTTCAAGCCGACAATCTCCGTGAGATCGACCCCTTACTCACATAAGGTATTACTTGGACGACCCAGTGCACTTGCTGGTTAGTTGTGCGGAGTTGTGAAAAGTGTGGATCACAATTTCGTGCACCAAGTTTTTGGCGCCGTTGTCGGGGATTGTTCGAGTTTGGACAACTGATGGTTCATCTTGTTGCTTAGATTGGGTAATCTTATTTTATAGTTAAGCTTTTTATTTTTAATTTTGATAAAAAATATTTTTAGTTTTCGAAAAAAAATCATAAGAATTTTTAAGAATGAATTCTAGAGCTTCTTGAGATATATTGAACCCTGGCTGGCTATTAAGCCATGTCTAATTTTTTGGACCGAGGTTTCCACTTTCCATTGTAGAAAGGACATGTCTGTAATTGTTATGCTAAAGCTTGGCTGGCCATTTGGCCATGTCTAATTCTTTTGGACCGAAGCTTTAGACTAACATTGCACGAATCCTGGAATTCTTATTAAAAATTTTGAATTTCTTTATTTTCTATTTCCAAAAATTTTTCAAAAAATATACAAAAAAATTTAATAAAATCATAAAACCAAAAAAATTTTGTGTTTCTTGTTTGAGTCTAATGTCAAATTTTAAGTTTGGTGTCAATTGCATGTTTTTAATTTTCCTTAGATTTTCGAAAATTCATGCATTATGTTCTTCTTTGATCTTCAAGTTGTTCTTGATGATTTTTCCTTGTTTGATCTGTAATTTTTCTTGTTTTTTATATGCATTTTCGAATTCATGGTGCCTAAAGTTTAAAAATTTCTAAGTTTGGTGTCTTGCTTGTCTTTCTTTTCAAAAAATTTTTCAAAAATATGTTCTTGATGTTCATCATGATCTTCAAAGTGTTCTTGGTGTTCATCTTGACATTCAAAGTGTTCTTGCATGCATTATTTATTTTGATCTTAAATTCTTATTCCTTGTGTCTTTTTGTTGTTTTTCTCTCTCTTCGTTAATTCAAAAATAAAAAAATAATGTATTTCCCTTATTTTACTCATAAATTTCAAAATTTTGGGTTGACTTAGTAAAAAATTTTCAAAATTTAGTTGTTTCTTATTAGTCAAGTCAAAATTTCAATTTAAAAACTTTATCTTTTCAAATCTTTTTCAAAAATAAAATCTTTTTCATTTTTGTTTCATGATTTCCGAAAATTTTTAATTAAGTTTCAAAATTTTTCTCTTAATTTTATTTCACAATTTTCAAAATTATTGCTAACATTTAATGTTTTGATTCAAAAATTTCAAGTTTGTTACTTTCCTGTTAAGAAAGGTTCAATCTTTAAATTCTAGAATCATATCTTTTAGTTTCTTGTTAGTCAAGTCATCAACTTTAATTTTCAAAATCAAATCTTTTTAAATTTTTTTTTCAAATCTTTTTCAAAATAAATTTCAATCATATCTTTTTCAAAACTTAATTACAAAATCTTTTTCTAACTTCTTATCTTTTCAAAATTTATTTTCAAATCTTTTTCAATTAACCACTTGACTTATTTGTTTTAATTAAAAAGTTTACTATTTCTTATCTTTTTCAAAACCACATAACTACCTTCCTCTCTCTAATCTTCGAAAATCACTAACCACTTTTTCAAAATTCATTTTAATTAACTAATTGTTTTAAATTCTAATTTTATTTTATTTCTTTTTTTAAATTTTGAATTCTAACTTATAATTAAAATAAAAACAAAAATATTTTTCTTTTCTTTTAGTTAATATTCGAATACTCTCTCCCTCTCATCTCTTTCTATTTATTTTATTTATTTAGTAACACTTCTCTTCTACTCATAATTCGAACCCTCTCCCTCTCTATGTGTTCGAATTCTTCTTATTTTCTCTCTACCTCATTCTTCTATTCTTCCAGTCTTCTACTCACATAAAGGAATCTCTATACTGTGACATAGATGATTCTTCTTCTTTTCTGTTCTCTTCTTTTTCATATGAGTAGGAACAAGGATAAAGACATTCTTGTTGAAGCTGATCCTGAACCTGAAAGGACTTTAAAGAGGAAGCCAAGAGAAGCTAAAGCACAACACTCTGGAAAGGACCTTACAGAAATTTTTGAAAAGGAAGAAGACATGGTAGCCGAAAATAACAACAATGGTAGAGATGCAAGGAAGATGCTTGGTGACTTTACTACACCAACTTCTGACTTCAATGGAAGAAGCATCTCAATTCCTGCAATTAGAGCAAACAACTTTGAGCTTAAGCCTCAATTAGTTTCTCTAATGCAGCAGAATTGCAAGTTTCATGGACTTCCATTGGAAGATCCTCATCAGTTCTTAGCTGAATTCTTACAAATCTGTGACACTGTTAAGACCAATGGGGTTAATCCTGAGGTCTATAGACTTTTGCTTTTCCCCTTTGCTGTAAGAGACAGAGCTAGGATATGGTTGGACTCACAACCTAAAGAAAGCTTAAACTCTTGGGAAAAATTGGTCAATGCTTTCTTGGCCAAATTTTTTCCACCTCAAAAGTTGAGCAAGCTTAGAGTGAAAGTCCAAACCTTCAGACAGAAGAAAGGTGAATCCCTCTATGAAGCTTGGGAAAGATACAAGCAATTGATCAGAAGGTGTCCTTCTGACATGCTTTCAGAATGGAGCATCTTATGTATATTCTATGATGGTCTGTCTGAATTGTCCAAGATGTCATTGGATCACTCTGCTGGTGGATCTCTTCATCTGAAGAAAACGCCTGCAGAAGCCCAGAAACTTATTGAGATGGTTGCAAATAACCAGTTCATGTACACTTCTAAAAGAAATCCTGTGAATAATGGGATGACTCAGAAGAAAGGAGTTCTTGAGATTGATACTCTGAATGCAATATTGGCTCAGAATAAAATATTGACTCAGTAAGTCAATATGATTTCTCAGAATCTGACTGGATTGCAAGCTGCATCCGGCAGTACTAAAGAAGCCTCCTCTGAAGGAGAAGCTTATGACCTTGAGAATCCTGCAATGGAAGAGGTGAATTACATGGGAGAATCCTATAGAAACACCTATAATCCTTCATGGAGAAATCATCTAAATTCCTCATGGAAGGATCAACAGAAGCCTCAACAAGGCTTCAATAATAATAATGGTGGAAGAAATAGGTTTGGCAATAGCAAGCTTTTCCCATCATCTTCTGAGTAACAGACAGAGAATTCTAAGTAGAGCCTCTCTGACTTAACAACCATAGTCTCTGATCTATCTAAGACCTCTCTCAGTTTTATGACTGAAACAAGGTCCTCCATCAGAAACTTGGAGGCACAAGTGGGTCAGCTGAATAAAAGAATTACTGAAATCCCTCCTAGTACTCTCCCAAGCAATACAGAAGAGAATCCCAAAAGAGAATGCAAGGCCATAACTATAACCAAAGTGGCCGAACCTATAGAGGAGGAAGAGGCAATGATTTCCAGTGAGGAAGACCTCAATAGACGTCCACTGACAAATAAGAAGTTCCCTGTTGAGGAACCAAAGGAATCTGAGGCTCATATAGAGACCATAGAGATTCCACTGAACCTACTGTTGCCATTCATAAGCTCTGATGAGTATTCTTCTTCTGAAAAAGATGAAGATATTGTTGAAGAGCAAGTTGCTCAGTATTTAGGAGCAATCATGAAGCTGAATGCCAAGTTATTTGGTAATGAGACTTGGGAGCATGAACCCCCATTGCTCATCAATGAACTGAATACCTTGGTTCAGCAGAAATTACCTCAAAAGAAACCGGATCCCAGAAGGTTCTTAATACCTTGTACCATAGGCACCATGACCTTTGAGAAGGCTCTGTGTGACCTTGGTTCAAGTATAAACCTCATGCCACTCTCTGTAATGGAGAAACTAGGGATCTTTGAGGTACAAGCTATAAGAATCTCACTAGAGATGGCAGACAAATCAATAAAATAAGCTTATAGACTTGTAGAGGATGTCTTAGTGAAGGTTGAAGGCATGTACATCCCTGCTGACTTCATAATCCTAGACACTGGGAAGGATGAAGATAAATCTATTATCCTTGGAAGACCCTTCCTAGCCACAGCAAAAGTTGTGATTGATGTGGACAGAGGAGAGTTAGTCCTTCAATTGAATGAGGACTACCTTGTGTTTAAGGCTCAAGGATCTTCTTTTGTAACCATGGAGAGGAAGCATGAAAAGCTTCTCTCAATACAGAGTCAAACAGAGCCCCCACACTCAACCTCTAAGTTTGGTGTTGGGAGACCACCATTAAGCTCTGAGTCCATGTGAAGCTCTCTCAGAGCTCATTGTCAAGCTATTGACATTAAAGAAGCGCTTATTGGGAGGCAACCCAATGTTATTTAATTATATTTATCTTTCATAGACATTTGTTTTCCATTGTTATTTTATGTTTTCTTTAGGTAGATAATCATGTGAAGTCACAAAAGTAGCTGTAGAATTAAAACGGAATAAAAAATATCAAAAATAGTGCACCCTGAAGAACAAGCTTACTAGCGTTTAAACGCTAGTAAGGATAGCAGAATGGGCATTTAACGCCCAGTCTGGCAGCATTCTAGGTGTCAAACGCCAGAAATGGTAGCCAGACTGGCGTTAAATACCTGAAAAGGGTGTCTGGTGTCTGGCTGGCGTTAAACGCCAGAATTGGCAGACAGACTGGCGTTTAATGCCAAAAAAGGGTGTTTAGTTGACATTAAACGCCAGAAATGGGCATCAGCCTGGTGTTTAATGCCAGAAAAGGTAGCAGAGTTGGCGTTAAACGCCAGAAATGGCACACAGAGGGCATTTAAACGCTAGAAAGGTGCAGGGGGTAGAATTCCTTGACACCTCAGAATCTGTGGACCCCACAGGATCCCCACCTACCCCAACTCACTATCTCTCCTTTTCACACCTCTCCATAACACTCTTCCCCAAATACCCTTGACCAAGCACATCAATACCTCTTCCCCAAATACCATTCACCTATCAACTCCTACCCTCTTCCCCATAATCTCTTCACCACTCACATCCATCCATCATAAAACCCCACCTACCTCACCATTCAAATTCAAAATATTTCCCTCCCAAACCCAACCCCCTCTTAGCCGAATTCCCCCTCTCTCTTACCCTATAAATACCCCTCCTTACCACCTTCAATTTTACACTTCATACACACTTAAACCCTCTTGGTCGAAACCAACACACTCCTCCATCTCCTCTATTTCTTCTTCTTCTACTTCTTTCTTTCTTCTTTTGCTTGAAGATGAGCAAACTTTTTAAATTTGGTGTGGGAAAAAGCTCTTCTTTTTGTCTTTCTATAACCATTAATGGCACCTAAGGCTGGAGAAACCTCTAGAAAGAGGAAAGGAAAGGCAATTGTTTCCACCTCCGAGTCATGGGAGATGGAGAGATTCATCTCAAAGGCCCATCAAGACCACTTCTATGAAGTTGTGGCCAAGAAAAGGGTGATCCCCGAAGTCCCCTTCATGCTCAAAAAGAGTGAATATCTGGAGATCCGACGTGAGGTTTGAAGAAGAGGTTGGGAAGCTCTCACCAACCCCATCCAACAAGTCAGAATCTTAATGGTTTAAGAGTTCTATGCTAATGCATGGATCACTAAGAACCATGATCAAAGTATGAAGCCGAACCCAAAGAATTGGCTCACAATGGTTCAGGAGAATTACTTGGATTTCAGTCTGGAAAATGTGAGGTAGGTATTCAACTTGCCAATAATGCAAGGAGATCATCACCCTTTCACTAGAAGGGTTAACTTGGATCAAAGGTTGTACCAAGTCTTCACGGACATTTGTGTGGAAGGAGCACAATGGAAGAGAGACTCAAAAGGCAAGCCGGTTCAACTGAGAAGGCTTGACCTCAAACCTGTGGCTAGGGGATGGTTAGAGTTCATCCAACGCTCTATCATTCCTACTAGCAACCGGTCTGAAGTTACAATAGACCGGGCTATCATGATCCATAGTATCATGAATGGAGAGGAAGTAGAAGTTCATGAGATCATACCTCTAGAACTCTACAAGGTGGCGGACAAGCCCTCCACTTTGGCAAGGTTAGCCTTCCTCATCTCATCAGTAACCTATGCAATTCAGCTGGAATTATCATAGAGGAAGACATCCTCATTGAAGACGACAAACCCATCACTAAAAAGAGGATGGAGCAAACAAGAGAGCCCACTCATGGACCTCAACAAGAGCATGAGAAAGTCCCTCATTAAGAAATTCCTGAGATGCCTCAAGGGATGCATTTTCCTCCAAACAACTGTTGGGAGCAACTCAATACTTCTTTAGGAGAATTGAGTTCCAACATGGGGCAACTAAGGATGGAGCACCAAGAGCACTCCATTATCCTCAATGAAATCAGAGAGGACCAAAAGGCCATGAGAGAGGAGCAACAAAGGCAAGGAAGAGACATAGAGGAGCTCAAGCACTCCGTAGGATCTTCAAGAGGAAGAACTAGCTGCCGTCACTAAGGTGGACCCGTTCTTTAATTTCCTTGTTCTTATTTTTCTATTTTTCAGTTTTTATGCTTTATGTTTTGTCTATGTTTTTGTCTTTATTACATGATCATTAGTGTTTAATGTCTATGTCTTAAACCTATAAATGTCCCATAAATCCTTCACCTTTCTTAAATGAAAAATGTTTTCTAAAAAAGAAAAATAAGTACACGAGTTTCGAATTCTATCTTGAAATTAGTTTATTTATTTTGATGTGGTGGCAATACTTTTTATTTTCTGAATGAATGCTTGAACAGTGCATATTTTTTATAGTGAAGTTAATGAATGTTAAAATTGTTGGCTCTTGAAAGAATAATGAAAAAAGAGAAATGTTATTGACAATCTGAAAAATCATAAATTGATTCTTGAAGCAAGAAAAAGCAGTGAAAAACACAAAGCTTGCGAAAAAAAAGGCAAAAAATAAAGGAAAAAAGAAAAAGCAAGCAGAAAAAGCCAATAACCCTTTAAACTAAAAGGCAGGGGTAAAAAGAATCCAAGACTTTGAGCATTAATGGATAGGAGGGCCCAAAAGAATAAAATACTGGCCTAAGCGGCTAAATCAAGCTGTCCCTAACCATGTGCTTGTGGCGTGAAGGTGTCAAGTGAAAAGCTTGAGACTGAGCGGTTAAAGTTGTGGTCCAAAGCAAAAAGAGTTTGCTTAAGAGCTCTGAGCACCTCTAACTGGGGACTCTAGCAAAGCTGAGTCACAATCTGAAAAGGTTCACCCAGTTATGTGTCTGTGGCATTTATGTATCCAGTGGTAATACTGGAAAACAAAATGCTTAGGGTCACGGCCAAGACTCATAAAGTAGCTGTGTTCAAGAATCAACATACTGAACTAAGATAATCAATAACACTATCTGAATTCTAAGTTCCTATGGATGCCAATCGTTCTGAACTTCAAAGGACAAAGTGAGATGCCAAAACTGTTCAGAAGCAAAAAGCTACTAGCCCCGCTCATCTAATTAAAACTAATCTTCGTTGATAATTTTGGAATTTATTATATTTTCTATTATTTTTATCCTATTTTATTTTTAGTTACTTGGGGATAAGCAACAATTTAAGTTTAGTGTTGTGATGAGAGGATAATTTATACCCTTTTTGGCATTATTTTTACATAGTTTTTAGTATGTTTTAGTTATTTTGTATTATATTTTTATTAGTTTTTATGCAAAAATCACATTTATGGACTTTACTATGAGTTTGTGTATTTTTCTGTAATTTCAGGTATTTTCTTGCTGAAATTGAGGGACCTGAGCAAAAATCTGATTTAGAGGCTGAGAAAGGACTGCAGATGCTGTTGGATTCTGACTCTTCAGCACTCAAAGTTGATTTTCTGGAGGTACAGAAGCCCAATTGGTGCACTCTCAATTGCGTGGGAAAGTATACATCTTGGGCTTTCCAGAAATATATAATAGTCCATACTTTGCCCGAGATTTGATGGCCCAAACTGGCGTTCAAACACCCATCAGAGACCCTTTTCTGGCGTAAAATGCCAGAACTGGAGTTAAACCCCCAAACTGGTACCCAAGCTGACGTTTAACTCCAAGAATGGCCTATGCACGTGAAAGCTTCAAAGCTCAGCCCAAACACTCACCAAGTGGTCCCCGGAAGTGGATTTCTTCACTATCTGCACTTAGTTACTTATTTTTTGTAATCCCTAGTAACTAGATTAGTATAAATAACACTTTTTACTATTGTATTCGTATACTTTATCATCTTATGTTACATTTGAAGGCTGACCATTCGGCCATGCCTAGACCTTTTTCTCTTATGTATTTTCTATGGTGGAGTTTCTACACCTCATAGATTAGGGTGTGGAGCTCTGCTGTTCTTCATGAATTAATGCAAGTACTATTGTTTCTCTTTCAATTCACGCTTACTTCTTCTCCAAGATATACTCTCGTACTTAATTCAGTTAAGTCAGAATGAAGGGGTGACTCGTGATACTCACCCGCTATCTTCGTTACTCACTTAGCCAAGATCCGCGTGCCTGACAACCACAAGCGGTCTACATGATGTTCAACGTAGTCATTGGACGACAGCTGGAGTATATTCTCTTGGGTCTCTAATCCACGGACCGAGTCCGTGAGATTAGGATCTTCGTGGTATAGGCTAGAAACAATTGGCAGCATTCCTGAGATTCGAAAAGTCTAAACCTTGTCTGTGGTATTCCGAATAGGATCTGGGAAGAGATGACTGTGATGAGCTTCAAACTCATGAATGTTGGGCACAGTGACAGTGTGCAAAAGGATAGAGAGATCCTATTCCGATGCTAGTGAGAACCGACAGATGATTAGCCGTGCGGTAGCTGTACCTGGTATTTTTCATCCGAGACGAGAAATCCGACAGTTGATTAGCCGTGCAGAAACCGTACTTGGTATTTTTCATCCAAGAGGATCATACAGCTTGCCATGGAAGGGAGCACGCATGATTGGAAGAAGACAATAGGAAAGCAGAGGTTCAGAAGTAACAAAGCATCTCCAAACACTTATCTGAAATTCCCACCAATGAATTACATAAGTATCTCTATTTTATTTTATATTTTATTTATTTTTTAATTATCAAAACCTCACAACCATTTGAATCTGCCTGACTAAGATTTATAAGATGACCATAGCTTGCTTTAAGCATACAATCTCCGTGGGATCGATCCTTACTCACGTAAGGTATTACTTGGACGACCCAGTGCACTTGCTGGTTAGTTGTGCGGAGTTGTGAAAAGTGTGGATCACAATTTCGTGCACTATTTATGCGCAGGTAATATGGCGGAGCCCCGAAGGATTACTCTCCAAGAAGTAGTAGCTCCAGACTTTACCCTGTAACCGTATCAAGCGCGTCACCCAAATCTGGTTGCAGATTTTGAACTGAAGACTGTGCTAATCAATCTACTGGCTAAGTTTCATGGCTTACCTGCTCAAGAGCCTATCAAGTACCTCAGAGATTTTTAGACAGCCTGTTCAACTACTAGGCATTATGGTGCGGATGAGACTACTATTTGGCTATATGCCTTCCCATTCTCTCTTGAGGGAAAGGCAAGGGAGTGGTTCTACACTCAACCTGAAGAAGTCGTTACTTATTGGGATCTACTCAGAAGGGAATTCCTGGAAAAGTTCTTTCCAGCTGAAGTTACAGATAGACTGAGGAAAGAAATATCATGCATTATCTAAGGAGAATCAGAGACCCTCTACGAGTATTGGGAGCGCTTTAGGAATCTCCTAGACTCATATCCCCACCACAAGATTGACCAGTTGGTGTTGATTAGCTATTTCACACAAGGCATGAAGCCTCAAGACAAGACTATATTGCAACTCCCCGGCAACGGCGCCAAAAATTGATGTGGCGAAAATTGGCGGATTAAGAAATTAATATAAGAGACACGTTGCCAGTACGGTTCTTAACCAACAAAAATCCGCTTATCAATTTAGAAGGGTTGTCACAAAATCAGAATTAAAATACTGGGAGTATAAATCCCAGGTTGTCTCCCAACGAGTTACAGAAAGATGTGTTGTTTTATTAATTAGATGTTTTCTAAAATGGTTTGAGTTTGATAAACAGGGAATTAAATCAGAGAATTTGTGTAATTTAAATAAAAATCTTGACCAGGAGTAGACTAGTCGGAAGTTCTATCCTTGTTGGAGTTCTCCCAAAATTAATTGATAATTGAAGGTTGTTCTGCTTAGTTATCCTTTACTAGGTAGAGGAAAGTCAAGCAAGTTGGAAGTCTATTTCTGTTCACAAGTTCTAATCCTCTCCCTTGGGAAGGATTAGTGTTAGTGACTAAAGGGCGATCCAATAATAAACCCAATTACAATTTTACTCTTGAGCATTCTAACTCAAGGTCATCCTTTCAATCAACTCCCAATCAAGTTAGGGAACTACTCGCTCATTATGAATGTAAACTTCACAAAATAAGAAAGGAAAATAAAGGAAGACATGATAAATAATAATCAAAAAGACCAATTCAAAATAAAAATAGTTCTTGCATTATTAAATTCTAAAAATAATCCAATAGTAATTCTGAACAAATTAAGGATATGAAAGAGTAAGTGACAAGTAAGGAAAACGAACTAGAATGATGAAGTCTTGGCGGAGGTAATAACTCTTCTCAATATCCCAATCCAAAAAGCAATAAAAACAAAATCCTAAGAACTATGAATATGTCGAGAGAAAACATAGAGGAGGAGTAAAATCAGATCTAAAACTAAAAATTATGCGGAATGAATGTCTCTCCTGGTCTCTGCATGTTCCCTGGCTCTAATCGGCTTTTCTGGGCCGAAAACTGGGTCAAAGCATAGCCCAAAATTGCCCCCAGCGGATTCTGCAAATTCTGCAGATCGCGCAGGTCACGCGATCGCATCATCCACGCGTTCGCGTCATCCAGCATTGTTCCTTGCCACGCGTGCGCGTCGTCCACGCATTCGCATCATTTGTGCAGTTTCCAATCCATGCGTTCGAGTCAGGCACGCGAGTGCGTCACTGTAATTTCCAATCCATGCGCCTGCGTCACTTCTCACTGGTTATCTCCTCAATTTCTTGTGTTCCTTCCATTTTTGCAAGCCTCCTCTCCAATTTCCAAGTCATTCATGCCCTATAAAGCCTGGAACACTTAACACAGGGGTCACGGAATCGAATGGAATAAAGAAAAATTAAAATACATAATTAAAAGTCTCTAGGAAGCAAGTTTTCAACCATGGAGTAATTTTAGGAAGGAGTTGTAAATACATGCTAATCATATGAATAAGTGGGTAAAGATTTTATAAAACCATGCAATTAAACACAATATAAACCATAAAATAATGGTTTATCAACCTCCCCACACTTAAACATTAGCATGTCCTCATGCTTAGTTGAAGGAGATAAAATAAATGAGTAGGAACATGTAAAACTCATGCAATGCAATGCAACCTATACATATGAATGCAACTATATGATTCTTGTCCACTTGGTTAAAAGTAAATAAGCTCTTCAAGACAATCACAAATCAAATTCCACTAATTCAATTCTTATACAGTAAGAACAGATAAAAATGCAAGAAGGTAGCTCATGAAAGCAGGGAACATAGAATTTAAGCATTGAACCCTCACTAATGATGTATGTACACTCTAATCTCTCTAGTGTATAGGGTAATCACTCTATCCTTCTCTAATCATGCTCTCTAATTTTTGTTCTTCACCTAACCAATCAACAACATTTAATGTACCAATACAAACATCATGAGGTCTTTTCAAGGTTGTAATGGGGCTAAAGTAAAGGTAGGGATATATATATATAGCCAAGTAAGCTTATAAATTGAATCTTTAATTAACCTAAGCTTTCACCTAACACACATATATATATTATATATAACTTAAATTTCATACCTAGCTACCCAAAATTTCCCTTTCACATTCTATACTCATGTATCAACTTTATTTTAATTTTATCATATCTACATTGATCCTTGAAATTTAACTTAGCTTATCAATGCACATAGATTATCAACTTATCTACATTGATCCTTGAAATATCAACTTATCTAATTTTGTCCCCTTATTTATTTATTGAATGTTTTTTTGGATTTTTTTAACATGAAAATAAACATAGCTTATCAATGCACATAAATTTTTAATTTTCTTTTATAGTTTCACATGAGTAGGTACCCAAATTCCCATTATATTATCATGACACATTCCCTTATTACCTTTTGTTCCCATAATCTTCCCATACTCAATTAACACACAATTCTATCTCAAGCTAACCAAAGATTCAATTGGGATATATAATTATTTTTTTTTCTCTTAAGGTTAGTAATGTGGTAAAATACAGAACAAATGGGATTTAAAGGCTCAAAGTGGCTAACAAAGGTAACTTAAGGGGTAGGCTTAATTGGGATAAGTGAGCTAAATAAATAATGGCCTCAATCATATGCAAGCATATAAATATATTAAACGTCGGACATATAGGATAAAACAAAATATAGATTATAATCATAGAGAAGTAAACACACAAGCATAAATTAATTATGGTTAAATAATGTAACCATGTAACTAAGCTCAAATCTTACGGGTTGTGTGTTCTTAGCCTTTTAAACTATGTTCCAAATACAACTCCAAGCAAATTTAACATAAAAGTTTTGATTAAAATTAGTGAAATTTTGTTCTAAAAAAATAGGGTCTTAGAAGAAACTTATTATCTTTTCAATCAAGTAGAACATGCATACAACTAACCTATTACTATGCAATTTATCCTATTCTACAAAAGAAAAACTAACTAAATATCCTATTTTATTGGTGTTAAGGAAGAGAAACTACCTCCGGAAGTCAGGTACCGACCGACCTCCCCACACTTAAGGTTTTGCACCGTCCTCGGTGCCATCTGTCAGGAATAAAGGGGGGCTGGTAGCAGTATCTCCACTGTCGGGACCGTCATGGCTCCCTGTGCTGGTAAATGAAGTGGAGTCCGGGGTGTCTGGATCTTTGTATTTTCCCATAAGTAGCTCCTTGAGGTATGTGAATCGGCGCTTGTTGCGGCGCTCTCTTAGCTTTGCTTTGTGTTCCTACCGATCCAACCATTCAAGTATCTGATGGAGCAGTTGATTTGTTGTAGGTGCTTGTGGTGTTGAAGGAGGAATGTCTTCAGCCGGTTTAGTAGGTTAGCTTGTAGTGGCTGCTGGAGGCCTGATATATTTCCCGTTAGGGACGTATTGATCATCCCGTGGAAGCATGGCTTTGGTGTCCCCAGCTCTGTAGGAGACTCCGGCTGCTGAGACAAGATCTGAGATCAAGGTGGGAAAAGGTAAGTTTCTCACAATTTGTACGTGTCCCATGGCATTCCGGATGTGTCTTGGTAGGTTTGTAAGGATGCACCATAGTAGAACGGCCATGTCTGTAGTGATGGAGGACTCATGAGTGCTCGGGAAAACGCAATGGGACATAATCTGTGCCCATACGTGAGCCTCCAAGGTAAGTGCGGAAGCCAATATTCCCTTAGGACGAGAATGATGGTATCCATAAATCCATCTGCTGCCAGGTAGTGCGATAAATCTGAGAACAGCGTCCCAGTCAAATTGGTTCGTCTGGCGCTTGAGTACGGCCTCTTGAAATGCGTCCGGTCTTTCTGGAGTAGGGGGAAGATCTAAAGCTTGTTGAATGGCCTCTTCTATAATGGGGACTTGCTTCTAACAGACATAGACAGACTGCAGGATTGGTAGGTGGAAATTAGAGTAGAACTCGACTACCCAGGAAAGATTAACCCGCCGTTGCTGTCTCTATAGGAATCCCCATTGTCGTCGCTCAATTCGCGGCTCAACAAATTCAGCAATGTGGGTCGGGAGCATAAGAAGGTATTCGTTGTTGTAACTCCTTTCTGCCAGGATGGGGAACATCTGCTCACAGTAGCGGTTGGTAAATGGCGCAGTGTCCTTTGCTGGGAAGGCTTTCTCTTTTTCATCAACCTTTATAATCCTCTTAATTCTTTTTGTTGAGGGTTTAACTACAGTTGAAGATGGCTCTGCCACTAATGCTCTTTTTGTTCCTTTCTTTGCTATTGACTTGGGAGTAGCTTTCTCCTTGCCTTTCTTGGTGGCCATCCTAAAAAAAAAAAAAAAGAAAAGAGAAAGTATGTTAAAATGTCAAGGGTTAGAGCAAGGAAGAGGGCGGGAAAGGTGGTAATCAATGCACATTAAAAGATGAATGATGTTAACACATGGTCATGACTACATGTGAAAAATCATCAATGGAAATATAGCAAGTGCATAGGATGACAATGAAATGCAAGGTGTTTATTGGCATGCCGGCAAAGGCATGAGTAGCATAGATCAAGCAAACAACGTCCAAGTTAGATTACCAAGCCTTTCAAACTAATAACCTGTTTGTGATAACAATTATATTTAAATAATATAATATAAAAAAGGTTTTGTGAAAAGCAAGCATTTAGAGTAGTAGATTAAAGGAAATCTAAAAACAGTGCACAATGCCATTTAGAGTAGCATGCATGGTGAATAAGCTATTGAAAGTATTAAATTGAACATGCAAGCAACCCTTAAAAATTAATATATTATTGTCAAATAAATCATTAACAATCCACAAGCATATCATAAGAAACAATGACCCAAATGAATTTCCAACACCAATTAAAAGAAAAAGAAAACATGGATAATGAAAGTAAAAAGAAAAAGAAAAGAAGAAGAAAACATAAAAACAAGAGGAAGAATAAAAAGGAAGGAGAGAAGAAGAAAATAAAAACCTTGATAATGGTGGTGAGAGAGAGAAAGTAGAAAGTGAAAAAGAAGGAAGAAGGAAGAAAGGGGAAGAAAGAAATAAGAAGGGAAAAGAAAAAGTAGGATTTGGGAAAGAGAAAGATAAGATATTTTGGCAGATATGGATATGTTGTGCGGTGCCAGCGACGCGGATGCGTGGAGTACGCGTTCACACGGATGGCGCTTATATGAATTGACGCGGACGCGTCAGTCACGTGGACGCGTGACTCGTTCTGTGCTATTGGCGCGGGGGCAGCCTCGCGCTCGCACAACTCTCTGCTCAAAACTCATTGTTGCCAAATTTCAGGGTGACGCGTCCGCGTGGTGGACGCGATCGCGTGAATGGCCAAGATTGGTAGACGACGCGGACGTGTGGGACACGCGTTCGTGTGGTAGGGCTTGTGCGTCTAGCGCCATTCTAGCCCCAGTCTAGCATAACATTCTGCCATACACCCTTTCTTACGTCGATTTTTAGGGCACGCGTTCGCGTGCTTGACGCGGAGGCGTGGGAGGCATTTTTCCCTCATGACGCGGATGTGTCAACGATGCGGTTGCGTGGGTCAATTTGTGCCACAGGCACGCCTCCAGCCATGCTCTCGCGTGACTCTCTGTTCACTTTTCTTTTCTTCCTAATGCACTTGGGACGCGGACGCGTCAGCAACGCTTACGCGTCGCGTGCATTTTTTTTATGCAATTATGCAAATGAAGATGCAAACTATATGTGCTAATAATGAGAAGAGTTATTGAAGAAGAAAACTAAGAAGAAAGAAAGGAACGATCATACCATGGTGGGTTGTCTCCCACCTAGCACTTTGCCTTAACGTCCTTAAGTTGGACGCTCCACTAGCTCAGTCTTCTGCTGTTGGAGGATCCTCCAAGAGGAAGATCTCTAGCTCCTTGTTTTTTGTCACCTTCTCACCATGATATAGCTTTAAGCGATGTCCATTAACTTTGATGAATTCAGAGCTTGAAGGATGACTCAGGTGAAAAACTCCGTATGGCTCGGCCTTCTCTACTCTATATGGGCCTTCCCATCTTGATCTCAACTTGCCTGGCATGAGCCTCAGTCTAGAGTTGTAAAGGAGGACTAAGTCCCCAGGTTGGAACTCTCTCCTCTTGATGTGCTTATCATGCACAACCTTCATCTTTTCTTTGTACAGCCGTGAGTTCTCATAAGCTTCTAGGCAAATGCTTTCTAATTCTTACAGTTGTAACTTCCTTTCAGCTCCGACTTTCTCAAATCCCATGTTGCACTCCTTTACTGCCCAGAAGGCTTTGTGCTCTACCTCAACTGGGAGGTGACAGGCTTTTCCATAAACTGAGCAGAAGGGACTCATCCCAATGGGTGTCTTGTATGCTGTTCTGTATGCCCAGAGTGCATCTTGTATCCTAGTGCTCCAGTCTCTTCTATGAGGTTTGACTATCTTCTGCAATATACGCTTTATTTCTCTATTTGACACCTTGGCTTGCTCATTAGTCTGGGGATGGTAGGCTGTTGCCACTTTATGAATTATCCCATGCTTCTTCAGTAGTCCTGTTAGTATCCTGTTACAAAAATGGGTGCCTTGATCGCTCACGATTGCTCGTGGTGATCCAAAGCGACAGATGATATGGTTTCTAACAAAGGAAACAACAGTGTTAGCATCATCAGTACGGGTAGGAATTGCTTTCACCCATTTAGAAACGTAATCTACAGCTAACAATATATAAAAATAACCATTAGAATTTGGAAATGGACCCATGAAGTCAGTGCCCCAAACATAAAAAATTTCACAGAAAAGCATAATCTATTGAGGCATCTCATCCCTCTTGGATATATTACCAAACCTTTGGCATGGGAACAAGATTTACAAAATTCAGCAGCGTCTTTAAAAAGAGTAGGCCACCAGAATTCACAGTCTAAAATTTTTCGAGCTGTTCTTTGAGGGCCAAAATGTCCTCCACTCTCAAATGAGTGGCAGGCCAATGGATTGGAATTCTGATTGAGGCACACACCGTCTAATTACCTGGTCAGCGCCACATCTCCATAAATATGGGTCATCCCATATATAATATTTGGACTCACTTTTCAGCTTGTCTCTTTGATGCTTAGTAAAGTCTGGAGGAAAAGTGCGGCTAACTAGATAATTAGCTACAGGTGCATACCAAGGGACTACTTCAGATACTGCTTGCAGGTTATCAAATGGGAAATTATCATCTATAGGAGTGGAGTCATCCCTAATGTGCTCAAGGCGACTCAAGTGGTCTGCCACTAGATTCTGGTTACCACTCCTATCCTTCATTTCTAAATCAAATTCTTATAGTAGCAGTATCCAACGTATAAGCCTTGGTTTGGATTCCTTTTTAGCTAATAAATACTTTAGAGCTGCGTGGTCTGAGTACACTACTACTTTAGCACAAAATAAATAGGCTCGGAATTTATCCCGAGCAAAAATAATAGCAAGAAGCTCTTTCTCAGTAGTAGTGTAATTAGACTGAGCGGTGTCTAAAGTCTTAGATGCATAAGCAATTACAAAGGGATCATTACCTTCACACTGAGCCAGCGCCGCTCCTACTGCATGGTTAGAGGCGTCGCACATAATTTCAAATGGCTGGCTCCAGTCTGGTCCTCTCACAATTGGAGCTTGAGTCAAGGCGGTCTTCAGCTTATCAAACGCTTGTTTGCAATTCTCACTGAACTCGAATTCAATATCTTTCTGCAGTAGTCTGGATAAGGATAGTGCTACCTTACTGAAGTCCTTAATGAATCTCCGGTAAAAACCTGCATGGCCAAGGAACGAACGGACTTCCTTCACAGAGGAGGGGTAAGGTAAACTAGAAATAACATCCACCTTTGCTGGATCTACAGAAATGCCAGTATCAGACACAACATGTCCTAGCATAATTCCTTGTTTTACCATAAAGTGACATTTTTCAAAATTCAATACAAGGTTCGTACTAACACATCTATCTAACACTCTAGATAAACTATCTAAGCAAAGGCTAAATGAATCACCATAAACGCTAAAATCATCCATAAAAACCTCCATATAGTTCTCAATAAGGTCAGAGAAAGGACTCATCATGCACCTTTAGAAAGTAGCTGGTGCATTGCATAAGCCAAAGGGCATTCTCTTATAAGCATAAGTTCCAAAAGGACATGTAAAAGTAGTCTTTTTCTTATCTTCAGGAGCTATATGAATTTGAAAATAGCCTGTATAACCATCTAAAAAGTAATAATGGGATTTACTTGACAGGCGATCAAGTATCTGATCAATGAATGGCAAGGGGTAATGATCCTTGCGAGTGGCTTGGTTGAGACGCCTGTAGTCAATGCAAACTCTCCATGAATTCTGCACTCTGGTTGTCAGAAGCTCTCCATGCTCATTTCTTACTGTTGTGATTCCAGACTTCTTGGGCACCACTTGTACTGGACTGACCCATTCGCTATCTGAGATGGGGTAAATGATATCTGCTTCAAGTAGCCTGGTCACTTTTTTCTTGACAACTTCTAAGATGGTGGGATTCAGTCTTCTTTGAGGTTGACGGACAGGCTTTTCTCCCTCTTCTAGGAATATTTTGTGCTCACAAACTTGAGGGTTGATGCCTACTATATCCGCTAGGCTCCATCCAATTGCTTTCTTGTATTTTTTCAGCACACTGAGTAGCTGTTCTTCTTGTTGGGAAGTGAGTTCCCTTGCAATGATAACTGAAAACTTCTGTTTGTCCTCAAGGTAAGCATACTTGAGGTGTGGAGGGAGTGGTTTTAATTCTAATTTCTGCTCATGGCCAGGCTCTGGATTATCTGGAGCTGGTGATAATGGTGAAGTGCTCTCATTGTCCTCAGAAAGTGTCCCCACACCTGGACCTTGTCCTATGTACTTCTCTTCTAATTCCTCCTGGTGAACTTCAGCCACGATTTCATCTATGATGTCACACTGGGAGATAGAATGATCATCCGGAGGGTGCTTCATAGCTCCATTTAAACTGAATTTCACTATTCTGCCATCTATTTCAAAAGAATAAGTTCCGGAAAATACGTCCAGCTTGAACTTTGAAGTCTTCAGGAATGGTCTTCCAAGCAGGATTGATGATGGCCTTCCTGAGTCATTAGGGGGCATTTCCAGGATATAGAAGTCAATGGGAAATGTGAGCCCCTTAATGCTCACTAATACATCTTCAGCAACTCCAATCACTGTAAGAATGCTTTTATCTGCTAACACAAAACGAGCTGCTGACCTTTTTAAGGGAGGGAGCCTCAAAGTATCATATATAGACAAAGGCATTATACTAACACACGCTCCTAAATCACACATGTAGTCAGAAAATATCACACTTCCAATAGTACAATTAACCATACATGGACCTAGATCACTACACTTTTCAGGTATACCTTCCATTAAAGCAGATATAGAACTACCTAAAGGAATAGTTTCTAATTCATTAATTTTGTCTTTATATATACATAAATCTTTTAGAAACCTTGTATATTTAGGTACCTGCTGAATGACATCAAAAAGGGGAACATTTACCTCAACCTTTTTGAATATTTCTACCATTTTGGGATCAAGTTCCATCTGCTTCCTGGGCTTCCTTGCAACTTGTGGAAATGGGATAGGAAGGGCATTTTCTGCAGCGTCTGCAACCCTTGGTGCTTCCTTCTGTGGTTGTGCTTCTTCTTCTTCAACCATGTCTTGTATATCATCTTCCTCTTCAGCATCCTCTACTTCCACCACCTCTTCAGCTGAGGCGTGTTTTGGTGGGTTTGGCTCCTCCTGATTCTACTCTTGCAGTGTGGTTCTGGACCTTAGGGTGATGGCATTGATGCCACCCTTTGGATTGGGTAAGGGTTGAGAAGGAATTCTACTGGAGCTTGCATGTTGAGTGTTTGAAGTATTGGATGATCCCATCTGAGAGATGAGAGCTTGTATAGCGGATGTTAGACCGTTAAGTGAACTTTCTATGTTCTTTTGTCCTTGCGCAATGGATTGAAACATCTCGTCATTCGGAAAGGAATTAGAATAAGTGACCTAAGGAACTTGTTGTTGGTTATGCTGTGGTCTTTGGGATTGCCTCAGGTGAGGTGCTCTGTAAGGCTGGTTCTGGTTCTGCTGCCTGTTGTTTTATTATTCCACCTCTGATTTTCTTGATTGTCTCTGCCTCCTCTGTTATTGTTGTCCCTCCAGCCCTGGCTAGAATTATCTCTCCAACTTTGGTTGGAATTGTCCTGCCATCCATGGTTGTAGCTGCCACCTTGATTGTATCCTTGATTGGGGCGGTCATAGAAGTTATGAGTGGCTACTACAGTATTGTCTTCCTATTGGAGCTGCAGACATTCATCAGTATAATGACTATAATCAGCACAGATTTCGCACACTCTCTGTGGGACTAACTATTGGCTTTGCTGTGGTGGAGAAGGTTGAGCTTGCTGAGCTTGTTGTTGACTCAACTGCATCTGCCTCAGTAAGTTGGTCATCTCACATATACTCTGAGTCAGAGCAGTAGTCTCTTTGCTAGAAGATACCTCTGCAACAGCTTTTGACCAGCTCTGTTTCTGCCTGTGATTCTGAGTAGATTCAGCTAAGTCACTGATCAACTGCCATGCCTCATCAGTGGTCTTGTACTTTTTCATAGACCCATTGCTAGCAGTTTCCAATGTGGTCTTATCTTGAGGCCTCATGCCCTGTGTGACGTAGCCGAGCAATACTATCTTGTCAATCATATGGTGGGGGCATGCTTCCAGAAGATTGTTGAAGCACTCCCAGTATTCGTAGAGAGTCTCAGATTCGTCCTGAACAATCATGGAAATGTCTTTCCTCAGTTTATCAGTAACTTCCGCTAGAAAGAATTTTTCAAAAAATTCTCTTCTAAGCGTATCCCAGTCAGAAACAGTTGCTGCGGGTTGAGTGTAGTACCACTCTCTCGCCTTTCCCTCAAGAGAGAATGAGAAGGCTTTTAACAAAATAGAAGTTTCATCTGCACCATCACGCCTGACAGTAGAACAAGCTGCCTGGAAATCCCTAAGGTGCTTGATAGGCTCTTGAGCAGGTAAGCCATGAAACTTAGGCATCAAGTTGAGTAGTGCAGTCTTGAGTTCAAAATCTACAGCCACCGCTGGGTGATGCGCTTGATACGGTTGCAGTGTAAAATCAGGGGCTCCAGCTTCCTGGATAGTAACTCTCCTAGGTGCTGCCATGTCACCTGCACGTAAATCAACCGAATCAGTAGAAAGGGAGCTTGTTTCTTCCTCAAGTGACGTTTCAGATTCGCCCTCGGAGAGGACTAACCGACGCCGAGCTTGCCTTATACGTGAAATAGTTCTTTCAATCTCAGGATCAAATACTGGAAAGCATAGATCAGGAAGTGAACGCATCATTTAATGAAAAAAACATGCAGCTCATAGTAGCAAAATAAAATAAAATACAAATAAATAAATTCCAATCAATAACTTAGCACTCTATTGCAACTCCCCGGCAACGGCACCAAAAATTGACGTGGCGGAAATTGGCGGATTAAGAAATTAATATAAGAGACACGTTGCAAGTACAGTTCTTAACCAACAAAAATCCGCTTATCAATTTAGAAGAGTTGTCACAAAATCAGAATTAAAATACTGGGAGTATAAATCCCAGGTCGTCTCCCAACGAGTTGCAGAAAGATGTGCTGTTTTATTAATCAGATGTTTTCCAAAATGGTTTGAGTTTGATAAACAGGGAATTAAATCAGAGAATTTATGTAATTTAAATAAAAATCTTGACCGGGAGTAGACTAGTCGGAAGTTCTATCCTTGTTGGAGTTCTCCCAAGATTAATTGATAATTGAAGGTTGTTCTGCTTAGTTATCCTTTACTAGGTAGAGGAAAGTCAAGCAAGTTGGAAGTCTATTTATGTTCACAAGTTCTAATCCTCTCCTTGGGAAGGATTAGTGTTAGTGACTAGAGGGCGATCTAACAATAAACCCAATTACAATTTTACTCTTGAGCATTCCAACTCAAGGTCCTCCTTTCAATCAACTCCCAATCAAGTTAGGGAACTACTCACTCATTATGAATGTAAACTTCACAAAATAAGAAAGGAAAATAAAGGAAGACATGATAAATAATAATCAAAAAGACCAATTCAAAATAAAAATAGTTCTTGCATTATTAAATTCTAAAAATAATCCAATAGTAATTCTGAACAAATTAAGGATATGAAAGAGTAAGTGACAAGTAAGGAAAATGAACTAGAATGATGAAGTCTTGGCGGAGGTAATAACTCTTCTCAATATCCCAATGCAAAAAGTAATAAAAACAAAATCCTAAGTACTATGAATGTGTCGAGAGAAAACCTAGAGGAGGAGTAAAATCAGATCTAAAACTAAAAATTATGCGGAATGAATGTCTCTCCTGGTCTCTGCATGTTCCCTGGCTCTAATCTGCTTTTCTGGGCCGAAAACTGGGTCAAAACATAGCCCAAAATTGCCCCCAGCAAATTATGCAAATTCTACAGATCGCGCACGTCACGCGATCGCGTCATCCACGCGTTCGTGTCATCCAGCGTTTTGCCTTGCCACGCGTGCGCGTCGTCCACGCATTCACGTCACTTGTGCAGTTTCCAATCCATGCGTTCGTGTCAGGCACGCGAGCGCATCACTGTAATTTCTAATCCATGTGTCTGGTCACTTCTCGCTGGTCATCTCCTCAATTTCTTGTGTTCCTTCAATTTTTGCAAGCCTCCTCTCCAATTTCCAAGTCATTCATGCCCTATAAAGCCTGAAACACTTAACACAGGGGTCACGACATCGAATGGAATAAAGGAGAATTAAAACACATAATTAAAAGTCTCTAAGAAGTAAGTTTTCAACTATGGAGTAATTTTAGGAAGGAGTTGTAAATACATGCTAATCATATGAATAAGTGGGTAAAGATTTGATAACACCACGCAATTAAACACAATATAAACTATAAAATAATGGTTTATCACACTCCAAGTCAATTAGCAATTCTCAATTCATAATCTACAATTGATATCCACTATTCAAGTGTCTCCAATAACTCAACCCCTAAGCCAAGTGAGAAAAATCTACTCCATAGCTAAGGTTGTCATTATCACAAATAATTGGTAGGCAATCATAGAAAACATGAATGCAATTGAAAGAACAGAATTGAATTAAAACTATCTAATCCAAACAATCATCAACAATCAAACAATTGAGTGAAACCTCAATTCATTAATCCACATTCAAAGTAACAAAGTGAACCAAATCTAGATCTAAGAAATTGAACCAAAAGAACATCAATTAAAAGTAGAAGAAGAGTAGATCTACACTTATAGCAAAACAAAAAGTCAATTAGCAATAGATCTCACCAAGAATTCAAAGGAAACTTGCAATGGAGGAAATGAAAACCTAGAGAGAAGTTGGAGTTTCTCTCTCTAAAAACAAAATGTAAATAACTCTCCAAAATATCTAGAATTATGACTAATTGTCCTAACACTCCTAATCCTTGGTCTTCTTAAGCTTTTCCCTCCAAAATGTGCTCCAAAACAGGGCCTGGGAACCCCTTGAAATCGCTGGGCACGTGTTTCATTTAAAAAATCATGTGCGCACATCAATGCATACGCGCACTGCACGCGTACGCGTCCCTGGGGTCTTTTACAACCTGCGCGCAGGCGTAAGGTATGCGCGAGCGTCATAAGGAATATGGCCCAGCCATAGAGGCGCGCCGGCTCCTCACTCGGCTCCACTGCGCTGGCTCTGAATGAGCGCATCCATGCGTACGCGCACGGTGCGCGTGCGCGTGCATGTCCAAACTTCAATTCTTTAATTTGTTTCATGCTCTTTCCATTCATGCATGCTTACTTCATTCCTCTTGGCCATTTTTGCCCTATAACTTCTGAAATCACTTAACAAACGGACAACGCATCTAATGGTAATAGAGGATGATTACAATATCTCAATTTTGATGCAAAAGAAACATATTTTCATCTATGAGGTAAAATGGGAAAGAGACACGAAATCATGCAGTTTTATATGAATAAGTGTGGAAGATCGTTTATAAAACCCTTAGATTCTATGCATGATAAACCATAAAAACGGGGTTTATGATAAACCCATATTTTATGATATATTTTGTGCCTAATTTAAGTGATTTATTCAGTCCTTCACCCACTTATTCATGTTAATTGCATGATTTTACTTTCCCTTCATTATTATGTGATGTATGTGAAAAACATGTTTCCTATGCTTTAAAAGTAATTATTTTAATTACCCTTTATTTCCATTCTTGTGTTGAGTAGTTTCAGATCTTCTAAGGCAGGAATGACTTAAAGAATGGAAAGGAAACATACAAAATTGGAAGGAAAGCATAAAACGGAGTTTTTGAAGAAACTGGCAGTAACGCGACCGCGTGATTGACGCGGACGCATGATTGAAGCGACTGTGTGGCAAGGAAAACTCCAATTGACGCAACCGCGTGACCCACGCGGACGCGTGACAGAGGCCACGCACCAGAAATTACATAAAACGCTCCCAGCGATTTCTGAAGCCCTTTTTTGCCCAAATCCAAGTCCAGAAGGCACAGATCAGAGGTTATGAAGTGAGGTAATGCATCCATTCAGTAGAGAGTCTCCAATTTAGTACTTTTCATGATTTAGATTTAGTTTTGAGAGAGGTTCTCTCCTCTCTCTTTAGGATTAGGATTTAGATTTAGGATTTTATTCGCTTTCAAGATTATCTTTTTATCAGGTTCAACATTCCTTTTTAATTACTTGTTTTCTCAATTTAGTTTATGAATTCTTCCATGATTACAGATTACTCTTTGAATTAATGCTATTTGAGGTATTTCAGTTTATTATTGCTTTCTTTTATTTATACTACTGTTGCTTCCAATCTGAAGACATTTTTATTCCAGTAGATTTACTTTTTCCCTTTTGGTCTTGGTTAAGAAATCAGTAACTCAGGAGTTATCAAACTCAAACATGATTGATAATTGTTATCTTTGCTAATTGAATTGAACTTCAATAATCCCAATCTTTCCTTAGGGATTAACTAGGATTCGAAGATCAAACTAATTAGTCACTTTACCTTTCTTTACTTTAAGTAAAGATCAACTGAGCGGAATTAAGATTCAATCTTCATAATCATTTATAAGGATAACTATGATAGGACTTCTAATTTCTCATACCTTGCCAAAAATTTATTTTACAGTTATTTATTTACTTTACAGTCTTTTACTTATTTTAATTGCAATTTAATTTACTTTTTCCTCATCTTCAAAACCCCAATTTACAACCTTCATAACCAATAATAAGAACATACTTCCCTGCAGTTCCTTGAGAAGACGACCCGAGGTTTAAATACTTCGGTTATCAATTTATTTAGGGGTTTGTTACTTGTGACAACCAAAACGTTTGTACGAAGGGATTTTTGTTGGTTTAGAAACTATATCTACAACGCGACTATTTTTACAAAATTCTTTACTAGCAAAAATCCTAACGTCAAAATGGCGCCGTTGCCGGGGAGCTGCAATTGTGTGCCTTATTATTGGTTATTGTAAATATTTTTCCTTTTATTTGTTTATTTGTCTTTATTTTCTTAACTTTTATTTCCATTAGCTACTATGAATTCTCACCCATCTCGCTTTGAGTTTGGTTCTAATATTGTTGAAAGGAGTAAAAGTTATAACAGGAACATGCATTAAGGTCAGAGCAATCAAAGATGGATGGAGCCAAGAGGATCTGATCAACCCTTTAGGCAACAACACCCTCCAAGATATCATGGACAAAGACCATTCTATAATGCATACCAAGCCAATAGACATGGTGAACAACCTTGTAACTACCAACAAGCCCCACCCTGTGCTTATAGGCCATCCTCTCAACATAACTTTGCACCACCACACTCACAAGCTCCTTTTCACCATTCACTACCATATGATCCTCATTTACCCAAATTCCAATCCAATTACTCCCAGACACCACCACTTCCCCATATACCACGTCCAAATCTATCACCCCAAGAATCAGAGGTTCGCCTCAAGGAAACAGTAGATCAACTTCAAACAACCCTTCATCAACTAGAGCAAGCAGTCAGTCAATTATCTTCTAGACGTTCGAACATTCAAGGACCTCCCACAGCCCCATGTGGATAATCTACAGAAGAACGTAGCATGAAGAAGATACTAGAAACTCTAGTGGACAGAACAGGGCATGACTTCGTACTGGAACAAGTAGAGGAAGCTGTCATTGTAAACGAAGAAGTGTTGGTTGAAGACTTAGGAGACGCTGAACTTCCATGAAATCCAGAGTTATGGAGAATTCTGTCAAAAACGTTATAATTGATGCTAAGGAGGATAGTGCACAACTCCCAAAGCAAGTCTTTTATGAAGAACTAGATGGAATAATCCAAGAAGCAAGTTTCCTTGATGATGATAATCTCAAATCAAGTTCCCCCAGTAGTGAACTTGCATCAGCAAGTGAATTCTCTGAGATCGAAGAATCTTCCCCAAGTGAATACGATGATGCGGAGGTAGATTTCTCTCAACCTCCTGTTTATGACTTGAGTGATGAGGAAGACATAGGAGACTCTGATCAGGACACAGATGCATTTGAAGAATTTTTCAAGGAAGTGGAGGAATTCACAGACGATCACAAGGGAGTAGAACTCACAGAACCACTGGAAACACCTATCCCAAGGCCATTACCACCCAATACAAGCTTCAAATGGGTACAATCCGTAACCTTTAGCTTTATTTTCCCACTTGAATATGGTTTGCTTGAAACAAATGGCCAGCTTAGAGCTCTCTGTGGCTTTAAGAGTAAGAGGGAAATGGCTCGTACTCAGAGTTGGTGCACAAGGTTCAATAAGGTTCCACGCTTCAATTCGAAGTGCACGGATTGGCATCATGATCAATCGAATGGATCTCAGAAAACGTTTGGTCATCTTGGTGAAAATCTACTTTCTAAACCGCCCGGATGGAAAAATATAGATCAAAACGAAGGCGGATTTAAGAGCAAAGTTTGGAATCCTGGAATCTATTCTGACATTCGTCACCCCGGGAGCCTGACAATCTGCTTGAAGATACTCAGAAGCTTTACATGCCTAGTTTGGGACCCCGGAGGCTATTGGCATTCCAAACATTGGTGGAGATTTCTGGACGAATTTAAGCATAAGCCTCCATAACAGGAAGCTCATCCGATGTCCAACTTAAGGACTTTAACTAAAAGTGCTAGGTGGGAGACAACCCACCATGGTATGGTCGTTTCTTTTTCAGTTTTATTTCATGTTATTTATTTTTGTTTTCCTTTTCAATTGAACCTGAATATTATTCATTCGCATTGCATACTGCATAATTGCATACCTGCTCACAAAAAAAAGAGAGTAGGCGTGCGACGCGACCGCATCCCTCATGCGATCGCGTCAGTTGCGAAAAACACTCCCCACGCGTCCGCATCATTCACGCGGCTGCGTGATCTGGAGATCGGCTTAAATCCCCAACGTCCAGAGAGGTAGGCTGGAATCGTGCGGCCATTGTGCGTTTCGCACAAAACGACCCACACGATCGCCCCACCCACGCGATCGCATCACTTGCACAACACCAATCCCACGCGACAGCGTGAGTGACGCGATCGCGTCGCATGGATTGCACAACACCCCAAAGGAGACAGAGAGTTGCACTAAAACGATGCTGGAATCATGCGTTTAGCACAATTTCCAGTGACGCGGTCGCATGCCTCATGCGACCGCGTCATTCCCTCTTTTACCCACCCATGCGATCGCGTCAACTCCCATTCCACCCCAACCACGCGACCGCGTGCCCCGCGCGATCGCGTGGATTCAAATTCAATAACCCCCCAGTCACGCGAACCCTACCCATCGCCCCCCGAACAGCCACCACGGCCGCTGTGCCACCCTCAATCGCCGCGTCAGCCATCGCCACCACCACTCCCTCCCATCTCTCTGCCCCAATTTCATTCCTACGCCTACCAGGTTCCGCCAACTGCCACCTTTCTTTCCATCTCTAGTTTTTTACATATTTTTCTGTTTATGTTCTTCCTTAGTCTAGTTAGATATGCATGTTGTAGTGGATTATAGGTTGTTAGGTAGCCTAGGATGTGGTTAGTGGATTTAGGCCTGTTTAATTGCTCTGTTCGTGTTTCTTGTTTTATCCTTTTCGCAATTCTGCTGTTGCTGTGATGTTAGTATCGTTCATATGCTGTTCTTACTGTTCATGCTGCTATTGCAAATATTCTTTCTTGTTCAGGCTAATCATATGTAATTGCAGCTACCTTTTTAATTCATATGAACTATTCTGATTGCTGATTATTTTCCGGGAACATCCAATTTTAGCCAAAATGCTGCCCAAATTTTTGAAAACTGTTTTGATTTTCATTCATGTTTTGGTTTTGGCAATTTTGCTTTACCCAGCTTTTACCAAACAAATTCATGAGTGACAGGGCACGCTTTCTTATTCTTTTTCAATTTCCTGGTTTCTAAATTACATCTTGGATGATTCAATTCCACTTTTTGTTATTCCTTTATGAATCATCATCAACTTCCTTGCTTGTTTATGAGTTATTTGTTGCTTATATTTGTGAATTTTTGTTACTTAGGGAATGATCATCATGCCACTTAATCTAATCTATTTTTTACTAATTCACTAATTTTAACTTCCTAAACTCTTTTTCATTCCTAACCAACCTAACTTTCAACATATATCTTCTTGGTTTTTCACTATTCTCTTTAACCTTCTAACCAAGGCATGATGATATTTTTTTCCTAATTAACATGCATTCTAATACATTTTGGATTGTTCTTTTTTTCTTCTCGGACTTCTAACTCCTATTCAATCCTTAATGCACATTTACTTAACTAATTTTCATTACTCCTCTGCTTCTTTGCCACTATATGCTTATTTTGTGATTTGCCTACTTGTTTTCCTATTTTTATTATATCCTGGTTTTCTGTTTTTCAGGATGTCTGACACCCAAAGAAAAGGAAAAGAAAAGGCAACAACTGACAAACGAAAAAGAGGAGAATCCTCCATGTCCATCCTAGACATCATGCATGATGACTCCTGGCGGGAGAAACACTTTACCCCGCAGGAGAAGGCTGACCAGCTACTCCCTGCTACTGATCCCATTAAGTTTGCAAACCGATACTGCGAGCTGAAGTATCCGGTGTTTGCAACCTCCAGGAACCTATACCTGGAGAGAACTCTGAAGATCCCAGAAGAACTCCAGCAATACACCTCTGATCAGATCAAACAAAGAGGCTGGTTCTTCCTGGAGAGAAACCTGACTGAGGTTAATGCATCTTGGGTAAGGGAATTTTACTGCAATTACTTCAAAACTTCCCTAGATACAGTGAACCTAAGAGGGAAGCAGATACTGGTCACTGAAGAGGCCATAGAGGATGTTCTGAAGCTCCTGCCTAAATCCGATCAGCTAGATGGTTATCAACAGGCTGAGGAGGACATGTTCTTCATGAAATTTGACTGGGATACCGTCAAGGCAAGGATAGCCCTTGACCCGACTGTTCCATGGGTCATGGGTCAGAATACCACCATGCCTAAGGGAATCAAGTGAGCATACTTGAATGATGAGGCTCGGATATGGCATCAGATCCTAAGCAACTTTATTATGCCGAGTACTCACGAGACGAAGCTACCTGCCGCTATGATCACCCTCCTATGGTGTGTGATGGAGGGTAAGGACCTGTACCTGCCACGCTTTATTCGCTACTACATGGCCAGGGTCCACGTCCGAGGCACTCTCCCCTTTCCGTATCTGATTACACAGCTTGGCCGTCAAGCTGACGTGCCTTGGGAGGATGCTGATGAGAAGCCACCTGCTGCAGAATGCAAGAAAATTATCCCTCACAGCAGGAACTTTTTGGCTTTGGGCTACAGACCTCCATTCTTCACTCCTTCTGATGAGACAGCCACACCATCTGCCGGCCCCTCTTCCTCTACAGCTACCCCTGCTACCACCACTGCACCTCCACCTGCCTCAGAGCCAGTTTATCACTTAGTGCACCGCCTGTTTTGGCAGCTAGACCAGATGGAGCGCCACAACCGGCGGCGATACGAGAGATCTGAGCGTCGCAGCAAGCGACGCTATGAGCACCTAAAGCTGATGATCCGTTCTGGCAGTGACATCCCCTCCGAGCCTGACACCCCATCCGAGCCATCTAAGGAGGAGGCGGATGAGCACGAGGCGGAGACCCATCCACAGAGCGAGGCTGCGTAGGCAGGGACAGAGCAGGCTGCATCACATCAGGAGACCCCGCCTCAGATTCAGGCTACAGACCCAGAGGTTCCTATTCAGTCAGCACCTCCTCTACAGCAGGCAGATCCTCAGACCACCACCACAGAGACTCCGGCTACCCATCCTTCCAGTGTTGACATCCCTTCACACCCTGCTTGAGTGAGCATCAGGGACGATGCTTCATTTTAAGTGTGGGGAGATCGCCATCTCTGGCGTATTTTTTGGTGAACCACTACAGACCCTTTTTATTTTATTTTGTTCTTTTTCTATATTTTGATCTTTATTTTTATTTCTCAATACTTATACATTGCTATTTTGATGTATTTTTACTATATTTCTGCATGTTGCACTTTAGTTTATATTTTAGCCATTTAGTTTAGTTGCAAATCTAACTTATTAGTTAATGTGGATTAATTAGTATAGTTTACCCTTTTTAACTTAGTTTAAATAAAAAATATAAAAAGGAAGTAAACTAGAGACTTTAACGGAAAAAAAAACAACCCACACCTTGTATATATAGCATTACATGTTAGTTAGTTAACAACATTTCATCAAGGAGATACACTAGAACTTTAAAGCCACCTTAAGAATTACATTGAGAATAATGGGAACTCTTAATTTTTACTTGCATGACATATATAACTGATATATGATTTTTGAGTTAGAGAACACACAACCTGTGAGTTTTGAGCTTAATTGCATGGTTACATTTAAACCATAATATTTTATTCCTGTGTGTTCCGCCCTTCTTATTTATACTGGTGTTCTTTACTTTGTTTTAATCTATATGTCCGATTATAGAATATAGATACATACCAAGAAAGTGATTGAGGCCATTGTTTGATTCTAGCTGACTATTCCCAAATTAGCCTACCTTTTACATCACCCTTGTTAGCCCCCTTGAGCCTTTAGAAAACTCCTCTTGTTTTATAACCACATTACTAGCCTTAAGCAGAAAAATAAAATAAAAATCCCAAGTTGAATCCTTGGTTAGCTTAAGATAGAAATTGTGTGTTGTGTAAGTAGAGAAACCTATTGGGAACATGGATGATAAAAACAAAGGGTAGAAAGTAAAAAGAATAAAATAATCCAAAATAGAAATTTTGGGAAGCATGCTCATGTGAAATCAAAATAATTGAATTACCATGTGCAATAAAAAAAATTTATTTTTCAATATTTGAATAAAGGGGATACAAAAGAATTCTCCAAATGCAAAAAACAATGCACATGGGATAAAAATAAATAAAAATTAAAACATGAGCATGTAACATCAAAAGTGGGAAAAGTATGGGAAAATAGGTAAAGAAGCTTTGCTTTACAAAATATGTATGTTAGGTGAGATCTTAGACTAATCAAGGATTCACTTAATTAGCTCACTTAGCCTTATACATATACCCTTACCTTTACCTTAGCCCCATTACAACCTTAATTAAAGACCTCATGATTTTTGTATGCCTATATTCTATAATTGTTGATTCGTTAGATGAAGAACAAAGTTATAGAAAGTAAGAATAAAAAGAAGAATAGAGTGATTAACCCAATAAACACTGAGTGACTAGAGAGTAAACACAAAATCCAGTGAGGGTTCAATAGCTCATCAACATATATCTCTGCTTAAATTACTAATTGTCTTGCAAGTTTGTAAAATATTTTTTTTCTTTCCCATCTCAATTGTAAAAGTGCTTTATCATTATTTAAGGTTTGGCTATGCATATATGACTCCTTGAGAATGTAAATTAATTTGACTACATATACAAGTGAATAAAAATTAGAATTGCATGATTCATTTATGTAGTCGCATTTAGAATAGATTGCATTACATGAGATTCCACCACTTCAACCTTACCTTACTCTTTATCTTAGATTTAGCATGAGGACATGCTATTGTTTAAGTGTGGGGATGTTGATAAACCCATATTTTATGATATATTTTGTGCCTAATTTAAGTGATTTATTCAGTCCTTCACCCACTTATTCATGTTAATTGCATGGTTTTACTTTCCCTTCCTTATTATGTGATGTATGTGAAAAACATGTTTCCTATGCTTTAAAGGTAATTATTTTAATTACCCTTTATTTCCATTCGATGCCATGATTCATGTGTTGAGTAGTTTCAGATCTTCTAAGGCAGGAATGACTTAAAGGATGGAAAGAAAACATACAAAATTGGAAGGAAAGCATAAAATGGAGTTTTTGAAGAAAATGGCAGTGACGCGACCGCGTGATTGACGCGATCGTGTGCCTTAAGCGAAACGCATATGATGCGGATGCATGATTGAAGCGACCGCGTGGCAAGGAAAACTCCAATTGACGTGACCGCGTGACCCATGCGGACGCGTGACAGAGGCCACGCACCAGAAATTACAGAAAATGCTCCCAGCGATTTCTGAAGCCCTTTTTGGCCCGAATCCAAGTCCAGAAGGCACAGATCAGAGGTTATGAAGTGAGGGAATGTATCCATTCAGTAGAGAGTCTCCAATTTAGTACTTTTCATGATTTAGATTTAGTTTTGAGAGAGGTTCTCTCCTCTCTCTTTAGGATTAGGATTTAGATTTAGGATTTTATTCGCTTTCAGGATTATCTTTTTATCAGGTTCAACATTCCTTTTTAATTACTTGTTTTCTCAATTTAGTTTATGAATTCTTCCATGATTACAGATTACTCTTTGAATTAATTCTATTTGAGGTATTTCAATTTATTATTGCTTTCTTTTATTTATATTACTGTTGCTTCCAATCTGAAGACATTTTTATTCCAGTAGATTTACTTTTCCCCTTTTGGTCTTGGTTAAGAAATCAGTAACTCAAGAGTTATCAAACTTAAACATGATTGATAATTGTTATCTTTGCTAATTAAATTGAACTTCAATAATCCCAATATTTCCTTAGGGATTAACTAGGATTCGAAGATCAAACTAATTAGTCACTTTACCTTTCTTTACTTTAAGTAAAGATCAACTGAGTGGAATTAAGATTCAATCTTCATCATTATTGATAAGGATAACTAGGATAGGACTTATAATTTCTCATACCTTGCCAAAAGTTTATTTTACAGTTATTTATTTACTTTACAGTCTTTAACTTATTTTAATTAGAATTTAATTTACTTGTTCCTCATCTTCAAAACCCCAATTTACAACCTTCATAACCAATAATAAGAACATACTTCCCTGCAGTTCCTTGAGAAGACGACCCGAGGTTTAAATACTTCGGTTATCAATTATTTAGGGGTTTGTTACTTGTGACAACCAAAACGTTTGTACGAAGGGATTTTTGTTGGTTTAGAAACTATATCTACAACGCGACTATTTTTACAAAATTCTTTACTAGCAAAAATCTTAACGTTAGTTTATCAACCTCCCCACACTTAAAGTATAGCATGTCCTCATGCTAAAGGAAAGCAAAATATCAAAGGACTACAAGGGCGTAGGGCTCACATGATGCAATCTACCTACATGAATGCGCTACGGTGTATGCTACTATCTCCTTGGCCAAGAGCAATTCAATCTTCCTAGAATACACATATGTATATGCACATAGGGCAAGATGATGGGAAATGTATGAACTCTACCAATTCTAGTCATCAAAGTAAAGTATGCATAATTTGTATGAAGAACGCTCGCGAGAGCCGGGAACAAGGAGTTGAGCTTCGAACCCCTCACCGGAAGTATTTGCACTCTATTCGCTCGGTGTATAGGGTTGATCACTCAATCCTCCCCTACTTCATGCTTTTCCAAAATTTGTTTTTTTTTTTCTAACAATCAACATATATTCCATGCATGCATACAAGTATCATGAGGTCTTTTCTTTAGGTTGTAATGGGGCTAGCGTCAAGGTAGGGATGCATATTTGGTCAAGTGAGCTTGAAATTTGAATCTTTGATGAGCTTAAACTTCTCACCTAACCTATGACATCTTATACAATATTAAAGCTCACATAACTACCCATTCTTTCACTTTTTAACATACTCATGCATTTTCTTTTCATTTCATAACTCATATGCATTGATCTTTATTGAACTTTACTTTTGGAGCATTTTGTCCCCCTTTTTATTTCTTTCTTTTTCTTTTCTTGCTTTTCTATATTTTTTTTCTTTCTTTTCTCTTTTTTTTTTCTTTTCTTTTATTTTTCTCATCATTGTTTTTCATTTTTTTTCAAACTATATACGAGAGCATCAATGCATAAGGTCTACACATTTAATCAATACATGATCATGTACCCAATTCTCAATATTTACAACAAAAATACAAAATTACCCTTTTTCTCAACCAATGTCCCAAAATTTCCCACACTTGAATGTTACACACACTAGCCTAAGCTAATCAAAGATCCAAATTAAGGATTTTTATTATTTTCCGCTTTAAGGCTTGTAATGTGCTAAATCAAGAACAAAGTGGGTCAAATGTAGGCTTAAATCTGGCTAACAAAGGAAGATAGGAGGTAAGGCTATTTGGGTAAGTGAGTTAATTTGAAACGATGGCCTCAATCATATAAATGCATGAGTACAAGGAATAATGGACATATAGAATTAAACAAATCAAAGATCACAATCATAGGAGGAGAACAATTGCACACAAGAAGGGAAAATAAGTGGTTATAAGATGTAACCACACCATTAGGCTCAAAACTCGCTTGCTTGTGTTCTTAGCTCAAAATCCATTTCCATGTTCCAAATTACATTCTTTAAATAAGCTAAGCATCAAAAGATTTTCAAATTTCAAAATTGGTAGGGTCGCCCTAAAATTCTAGTTTTCTAGGAGAGAAGTCATTGCTCTAACCAAGTGGATTTATTAAGAGATACTAACATGCAAAGGATGCCAAAAATGAAAACCTAACATGCAATCTATCCTAATTAGCAAAAGTGATTCAAAAAAAAATTTATTCGGGTGTTTCCTATGAAGACCGGTCGGTCGATCGACCTCCCCACACTTAGAAGTTGGCACGGTCCTCTGTGCCTTGAGTGAGACGTAGTGGTTGATCGACTTCTGAGTGTCCATCATCTTCTTCATTATCGCTTTCCTCATTATCGGTGCCGGTGGACATGGAATTTCCGGTTCTTCCATAGGTGGGGCTAGGCAACCTAGAAGCTTCTTGACAAAAGCATAACGACGTTGGTTACGCCGCTCATAATGGTCAAGCTTCTTGTGGAGTTCCTCTATGCCTTGCATGGATGACTTTGGTGGTGCGGATGAGGTAGAGGGGATGCTCATGGGATGGATAAGTATGGCTCTTCGGTGTCCGCCGGAGGGTAAAAGTATTTCCCGTTTAGAACAACATCTCCATCCGCCGGGATCATAGCCCTTCTATCCTTGGTCTCTCAGGGAACACCGGCTACGGCGACCAAGTCGGTAACTAGAGCGGGAAAGGATAGATTCTCCTTAGCGTGGATGCGGCCCATGGATTGGCGAATGAGATGGGAAATGTGCACCGGTCTCTCGGTGAGGACATACCAAACCAACAAGGCTAATTCGGTAGTGATAGATGAGCCATGGGTGTTTGGGAGCACATAGTGGGCTAGAATTTGGGCCCATGCCTGAGCCTCTCGAGTGAGAAAGCGTGCGGTGATGCCCATGGGCCGGGGTTTCATCCTTCCTCGAATCCAGAATGATTTGGGTATAGCAATGACCTTGAGGATAGCATCCCAATCAAACGCACGTTGGCATCGTGCTGACAAAATCTCTTGATAAGCATCAATCCCTTCCGCTAATGGTCCGGTCTTAAGCACATTTTGGATGGCCTCCTCTATGACGGAAACTTGCCTTCGACGCACAAATACCGATGTAAGGGAGGGGGAGTGGTAATTGGTGTAAAATTTAACCACCCAAGACAAATTTGCCTCCCGTGGCTTCCTCAATAGGAATTCCCATTGCCGTTGTTCGATGCGGGGCATGATGAGTGGTATGATATGAGCCGGAGGGGCTAGAAGGGGCTCCACATGATAGTTCCTTGGTTTGATCAAGGGGAAGACAAGTTCGCAATATCGGTTGGGGAACTTGTTCGGATCCCTTGCCGGATTGTCCTTTTCCAAAACATCAATGTTAGCAATGCTCCTTGTCTTGGTGAGGAAGGGCTTAGCTTTAGGTGCTTGGTGTGCTTTGCTAGTGGACCGTGAGGGTGCCTTCTTGGGTGCCTTTCCATTGTCCCTTTTGATCACCATCCTAGAAAAGAAAGAGAAGTGGTGAAATTGAGCTTAAAGAGGCATCAAGAAAGAATAAGCATGCTAGTGATAAGGCATAAAAGATTAAGTGGCTTAGATACATGACAGCTGCAACATGTAACTAAGGCAATAATGAAAATTTTGGCTAATCACTAGCAAGTGATGCATGAGTGGTATAGGCATGCAAACAAGACGCATGAAAAGTACACACTCTTAACATCAATAACAAGAAGTGAAAAATAGGGGAAGAGCATGGAGAAATGAAACAAGAAATATAGTAAGCTCAATGCACATATGAACAAACAAGTGAATGAGAAAGAGCACAAAGATAGAAAACACTAAGTTAAAATAACTCCAAGAAGTCATGTGGGTCTTTCATCAAACACTTGGTGTGCATCCCTTTTTTGACAAAAATTTAGAGAAGAGTAACAATGTGACATCCCATAAAGCATCATCAATCATTATATCAAACCACAAATTGCAAAAGAAAGCAAGTAAATCAAACAAGCTCACCAAAGCAAGAGTAAACTCCACTTGGAACACCTATGAGAAAATGAAAAGAAAGAGGGAAAGAAAATTCAACAAACAAAGAAAACATGAATGGAATTATGAAGAGGAAGAGTAAGGGAATGTAATTAAGGAAATGAGAAAGAAGAAAAAAGAAAACTAAACAAAAAAATAGAAAGAGAAGTACCTTGAGAGGAGGAGGAAGAAAAATGGAGTATGGATGTGGGAGAAAAGGTAGGGAAGAGTAAGAGAAAGAAGAGGGAAAAAGGGGTGGTCGGAGGTGGTGGTTGCCGCCGGTGGTGGCGGAGAAGAGGTAGTAGAGATGGTAGAGGAGGGTAGAAGTGAAGAAGAATGGTGGTGGTATGAAGAAAGAAAGAAAAATGAAGGAGGAGGGCGCGCAATAATTCAATTGGTTCGCGGAACCGACGCGCGCGTGGCATGCACGCGTGCGCGTGCATGGGCAAAAATGGGTAAAGGCGTGGACACGCACAGTACGCGCATACGTGAAGTGGCGAAATGTGGGTGTGCGCGCGAGCACCATGTGCGCATGCGCGTGCATATGGGTTGTGCCCTCAGCACAGGTTGGGCACAACTCTGGCCCAACTCTCGGGAAAAAGTACCAGAAAATAGAATTTGGTGATCGACGCGGACGCGCACGGTGCGCTGATGCGTCGATTGGCATGATGGTCGAGATACACGTGCGCGCCTGGTGCGCCTACGCGTGAGGTGAGCTGGGCCAGTAGCATGAAGGTGGCCTAACCAGCGCACAACTCTCGGGAGGGATGGCCCAGGATCGCAAATCACATTAGTGACGCGTACGCGGCTAGTGCGCGGACGCGTGATGCTGGTTATGCCCAGGGCCCAGAATTGGCCCAGAATTAGAACAACTCTCTAGAATATGGCCCAGGAGCTGCGAAGACCGATGGACGCGTACGCGCACAGTGCGCGCACGCGTGCCCCCCTTTTTTGAATCAACATGAAAGATGCCTAATTGTCATGAATTTAATGGCCAATCCTGCCAAAAAGGCCAAAAACACCCAAAATCAAAGCAAAACCTAAAAGGGAGTGTTCTTTTACCACACAATCAAATCATTCATGGAAAATCAATGCAAGGCTTCATGAGAAAAATATCCTAGGTATTTACAATTAACTCTAATCAAAGAGGACTATAGCTAAGCAATCGCAAACTAATCAAGAGTTTAAAAGCTATATACAAAAGGGGAAAAAGGATAGATCTCACCATGATAGGGTGTCTCCCACCTAGTACTTTTGTTTAATGTCCTTAAGTTGGACTTCCGCTAGCTCATTGCTCTTTGCCAAAAGGTGCATCTTCCAAAAGCAATACCTCAATCTCTTTGTTGCTCTTCATTTGCTCACCATGATACAACTTGAGACGGTGACCATTGACCTTGAAGATGTCCGAACTTGAGGGATTGCGCAAATGGTAAACCCCATAGGGTTCCGCCTTCACTACTTGATATGGGCCTTCCCATTTTGACCTTAGTTTACTGGGCAACAATCTCAATCTAGAATTGTAAAGAAGGACTAGATCACCGGCTTTAAATTCTTTGCCTCTTATGTTTCTATCATGCACGGCTTTCATTTTTCCTTGTAAAGTCTAGAGTTCTCATAAGCTTCAAGCCTCAAACATTCTAACTCCGCTAATTGTAGCTTCCTCTCAATTCCGGCTCCACCCAAACTTGGATTACACTCCTTGATGGCCCAATACGCCTTGTGCTCTATCTCAACCGGTAAGTGGCAAGCTTTGCCATATACCAACCGAAAGGGGCTCATGCCAATTGGCGTTTTGTATGCCGTTCGGTAGGCCCATAATGCATCGGTGAGCTTGGCACTCCAATCTTTCCTATTGGGCTTCACAATCCTTTCCAAGATGCGTTTAATATCCCGATTGAAAACCTCGGCTTGGTCGTTTGTTTGTGGGTGGTAGGCCGTGGCTACTTTATGCATAATGCTATACTTCTTCATGAGTCCTTCCATTCTTTTGTTACAAAAATGTGAACCTTGGTCGCTCACGATAGCTCGTGGCAACCCAAATCTACAAATGATATTATTTCTCACAAAAGAAAGGACCACGTTAGCATCATCCGTCCGGGTGGGTATCGCTTCCACCCATTTGGATACATAATCAACGGTAAGTAAAATGTAGATGAAACCATTAGAATTTGAGAATGGCCCCATGAAGTCGATACCCCATACATAAAAAATCTCACAAAATACTACACATCAAAAATCTCACAAAATAGCATGGTTCGTTGGGGAATTTTATCCTTCTTGGAGATGTTACCAAATCTAATACATTGAGAACAAGATTTACAAAAATGAGAGGAGTCCTTGAACAGAGTTGGCCACCAAAAGCCACAATCTAGGATTTTTCATGCCGTCCTTTGGGGTCCAAAATGGTCTCCTCCTTCGGAGGAGTGGTAAGCTTCCAAGATCGAATGGAATTTGGTTTGTGGAATGCACCTCCGAATTACTTGATCAGCCCCACATCTCCAAAGGTATGGGTCATCCCACACATAGTATTTGGATTTTCTTCTTAGCTTATCCCTTTGGTGTTTGGAGAGATTAGGAGGGAAGGAGCGAGATACTAAGTAATTAGCGATTGGTGCATACCAAGGAATGGTTTCCGAGATTGCAAGCAAGCCCTCAAAGGGAAAAGAATCATTGATAGGAGTGGTATCGCCTTTTGTGTGTTCAAGGTGTCTTAAGTGGTCCGCCACTAGGTTTTGCGTACCACTCTTATCCTTGATTTCCAAGTCAAACTCTTGCAACAATAAAACCTATCTAATCAATCTCGGTTTAGATTCCTTCTTAGCTAACAAATACTTTAACGCCACATGATCCGAATACACTACCACCTTTGAACCGAGAAGATATGCTCGGAGCTTGTCCAAGGCAAAAACAATGGCCAAAAGTTCTTTTTCGGTAGTAATGTAGTTGGATTGGGCTCCATCTAGTACTTTTGATGCATAGGCTATGACATATGATTCTTACCCTCGCGTTGTGCTAATGCGGCTCCCACGACAAAATTTGAAGCATCACACATTATTTCAAATGGCCGACTCCAATCCGGCCCTCGCACAATGGGAGTTTAGGTCAATGCTACCTTGAGCTTGTCAAAAGCCTCCATGCATTCCTTGCTTAAATCAAACTCAACATCTTTTTGTAACAACTTTGAGAGAGGCAATGCTATCTTGCTAAAATCCTTTATGAATCTCCGATAAAATCCTGCATGTCCAAGGAAAGAGCGGACCTCCCTCTCGGAAGAGGGGTATGGCAAACTAGATATGACATTAATCTTGGCCGAATCTACGGAAATACCATCTTTGGAAACAATATGTCCTAAAACAATGCCTTGCTTGACCATGAAATGACACTTCTCAAAATTCAAGACAAGGTTGGTTTTAGTACATCTTTCCAAAACTTTTTCAAGATTATCCAAGCAATGATCAAAAGAATCACCATATACCGTGAAATCATCCATGAATATCTCCATGCATTGCTCTAGAAAATCCGCAAAGATGCTCATCATGCACCTTTGGAAAGTTGCCGGTGTATTGCATAAGCCGAATGGCATACGCTTGTAGGCATAAGTTCCAAAAGGGCAAGTAAATATTGTTTTTTCTTGGTCCTCTAGAGCAATGTGTATTTGGAAGCATCCCGAATAGCCATCTAGAAAGCAATAATGAGATTTACCGGATAATCGATCGAGCATTTGATCGATAAACGGAAGTGAAAAATGATCTTTTCTAAACCTTCGGTTGTCTATGCATACTCGCCAAGAGTTTTGCACCCGTGTTGCTATGAGCTCCCCGCTTTCATTCTTGATTGTGGTTACCCCGGACTTCTTAGGCACAACTTGAACGGGACTTACCCATTCACTATCCGAAATAGGGTAGATGATGTCCGCCTCGAGTAACCGTGTTACCTCTTTCTTGACAACCTCCAAAATAGTAGGATTTAATCGCCTTTGAGGTTGTCTCACGGGTCTAGCTTCTTCTTCCAAAAAGATCCAGTGCTCACACACTTGGGGACTTATCCCCACTAGATCCGCCAAACTCCACCCTATTGCCCTTTTGTTCTTCCTCAAGACATATAGCAACTTCTCTTCTTGTTGAGGATTTAGTTCCCTTGCTATGATCACTGGAAACTTGTGGACTTCATGAAGGTATGAGTACTTTAGGTGGGGCGGTAATGGCTTCAATTCTAGCTTTTGCTCTTGGCTTGTTACTTGAACTTCTTCACTTGGATCTTCACTATTTTCTTCAATCATATGTTTCTCTTCTAGCTTTTCATAATGCACTTCGGCCACAATGTTGTCAATTAGATCACACCGGAATATGGAATGGTTCTCCGGTGGGTGCCTCATTGCCTCTTCTAGGCTTAAACTTACAACTCTCCCATCTATCTCGAATGAGTAGGTTCCCGAATGGGCATCCAACTTGAACCTAGAGGTCCTTAAAAACGGCCTCCCAAGTAGGATAGATGATGCCTTCTCGAATGCACTTGGTGGCATCTCAATGATATGGAAATCAATTGGAAATATCAAACCCTTTATGTCGACCAACACATCTTCCGCAATACCCGACACGGTTATTATGCTCTTGTCCGCCAAGACAAACCTAGCTGCCGACTGCTTCAATGGTGGGAGCTTCAATAGATGATAAACGAAAAGAGGCATAATGCTAACGCATGCACCAAGGTCGCACATACAATCAATGAATTGGACTCCATCAATGACACAAGAAACTAAGCAAGGACCTGGATCAACACACTTTTCCGGAATGGATCCCATCAAAGCCGAAATGGAACTACCCAATGGAATGGTTTCCAACTCATGAATTCTATCTTTGTTCATACACAAGTCCTTAAGAAATTTTGCGTATTTAGGCACTTGATGTATAGCATCAAAGAGGGGGATAGTTACCTCCACTTTCTTGAACATCTTTACCATCGTTGGGTCAAGTTCCACACGCTTTTTAGCCTTTCTTGCTAATGTAGGAAATGGAATTGGTTGAGCCACTTCCTCCAAGATTTGCTCCGTTCTAGGGACTCCACTCCTTGGTAGAGGGTCTTCATCTACAACTATTACATGTGACTCCTCCTCTTCTTCAATTCTTCTATCTCAACTCCATCTTCCTCTTAAGCAACTTTCGTTGGACTAGGTGCCTTTGAATCCCTTTCCTTCAATTGCGTTCTGGACCTCAAGGTTACAGCGTTGATGCCACCCTTGGGGTTGGGTAGAGGTTGAGAGGGTATGGCACTAGAGGTTGAGGCTTGAGGAGTGGGAATAGAAGGTGGCTCCATGCGAGCAATGAGAGCTTGGAGGGTGGAAGTAAGACCGTTGAGACTTGAGTTGAGTGTGTTTTGGAGTTCTTTTTGTCCTTGGAGTATGGACCGGAATGTGTCATCTTGATTTAGAGATGTGGAAGGGTAGGTAATTTGTGGTGCTTGGGGTTGGTTGGGAGGAGGTGGTTGTCTATGAGGTGGTATGTAGGTTTGATAGTTCCTTCCTTGGTTTGGTTGTTGGTTTGGAGGGTTTTGTGAAAAGCAGTTTTGTGGAGTGTTGTTGTTCCACCTTTGGTTGCCTCTATTGTCCCTTCCTCCTTGTTGATAATTGTCCCGCCAACTTTGGTTGGAGCTATCCCTCCATCCTTGATTGGAGTTGTTACTCACTTGGATATAGTTGCCTCCTTGTTGGGGGTACCCTTGGTTATAATTGCTCCCTTAGTTATGGTATCCTTGATTAGCACGTTCATAGTAGGAGCGATCATAAAAGTTGTGGGTAGCCGCTAGAGTGTTATCTTCTTGGAGACTTGGACATTCGTCTGTGTAGTGAGAGTAGCGTGAGCAAATGCCACACACTCTTTGGGGGACCAATTGTTGACATTGTTGGTTTTGAGGAGAAGGTTGTTGTTGAGATGGAGGTTGTTGTTGATTCACTTGGACTTACTTTAGAAGGCTTGTCATCTCACACAAGGTCTTAGTAAGGGTAGGGTCTCACCACTAGAAGAAACTTCATTTATGGCCTTTGGACGGTTGACTCTCCATCTAGCGTGTTAAGTGGACTCGGCCAAGTCGGTAATGAGTTGCCATGCCTCCTCCGCCGTCCTATACTTTGACAAAGAATCGTTGCTTAAAGCATCCAACAAATTCTTATCTTGCTCCCTCATGCCTTGGCACACATAGCTAAGTAAGACTTGAGTGTCAATCATGTGGTTGGGACATGAATCAAGAAGTTTGCAAAACCGTTCCCAATATTCATACAAAGTTTCTATATCGCCTTGTACAATACATAAGATCTCCTTCCTTAGCTTGTCCGTCATTTCCACGGGCATGAACTTATCAAGAAATTCTCTTCTAAGCAAATTCCAATCGGACACAACATCACTAGGTAAGGTATAGAACCACTCCATGGCTCTTCCCTCAAGAGAAAAAGGGAAAGCAAACAACCATATAGCCACTTCATCGGATCCTTCCCGCCTAGTAGTCGAGCATGCACCATGAAAGTCCTTGAGGTGTCTAATTGGATCTTGTGCGGGAAGTCCATGGAACTTTGGTAAGAGATTGATAAGAGCAGTCTTGAGTTCAAAGTTTGCATTCAAGTTGGGATGAAGCACATGTAGAGGTTGGAGAACAAAATCCAGTGCACCTGCTTCCTTGAGAGTAACTCTTCTTGGAGGGGCCATGTTGTCAAAACCTAGATCAAAAGAAAAACTATTAGTAGTATCAACGGAAGAGTAATTGGTGCTTTTGTTGGATGACGATGATATGGTTGGTGAATTGGTAAAAACCTTTTCACCTTCCTCAAAGACTAACCGCGTCTGAGCTTGCCTAATATGAATCAAAGTTCTTTCAATTTCCGAATCAAAGGGTGTTAAGCTCGGATTTGGTAGTGAACACGTCATACAATGAAGGAGATAAGAAACTCATGACATCAATTGGTATCTAAGCAAAGACTAATCCTAACTAACTATCAAACAAGCAAACAATCAATTAAGAGAGAAATGTAAGTATTCATATATCAACATATTCACGCTAACCAATAGAATGGCACACATAAGCAAGTCCCCGGCAACGGCGCCATTTTGATGAACGGAAATATTCTTATACCGGTTAGAAACTAGTAATGAATCCGATTTTGAGTATAGTCTAACCAACACGCAAATACCGCATCAAATAATTCTAAAATCTATGACCGAGAGTATTGATCCCAGGTCGTTCTCCCTATGAATTGCTTTAGAATCTGCATCATTGATTAGAAAAGCTTTTATGGTTTTGAGAATTGGTGCAACAATTCGAGCTAGTAAAGCAAACAACAATTAATTGAGATAAAAGCCTTGGCTAAGGGTAAGCATTGGAAGTTCCATCATTATAGTTTCTTTCAATTATGATAAGAATTGATTGTTGCTTCACTTAGTTAACCCCCTAACAATGGAGGAAAGTCAAGTGAGAGTAACTAACTTAAGTCACAAGTCCTAGTCTCACCCTAGGAAAGTCTAGCTTTAGTGCACTCCAAGTCAATTAGCAATTCTCAATTCATAATCTACAATTGATATCCACTATTCAAGTGTCTCCAATAACTCAACCCCTAAGCCAAGTGAGAAAAATCTACTCCATAGCTAAGGTTGTCATTATCACAAATAATTGGTAGGCAATCATAGAAGACATGAATGCAATTGAAAGAAGAGAATTGAATTAAAACTATCTAATCCAAACAATTGAATGAAACCTCAATTCATTAATCCACATTCAAAGTAACAAAGTGAACCAAATCTAGATCTAAGAAATTGAACCAAAAGAACATCAATTAAGAGTAGAAGAAGAGTAGATCTACACTTGTAGCAAAACAAAAAGTCAATTAGCAATAGATCTCACCAAGAATTCAAAGGAAACATGCAATGGAGGAAATGAAAACCTAGAGAGAAGTTGGAGTTTCTCTCTCTAAAAACAAAATGTAACTAACTCTCCAAAATATCTAGAATTATGACTAATTGTCCTAACACTCCTAATCCTTGGTCTTCTTAAGCTTTTCCCTCCAAAATCTGCTCCAAAACAGGGCCTGGGAACCCTTAAAATTGCTGGGCATGTGTTTCATTTAAAAAATCATGTGCGCACATCAACGCGTACGCGCACTGCACGCGTATGTGTCCCTGGGGTCTTTTGCAATCTGCGCGCAGGCGTAAGGTGCGCGCGAGCGTCATAAGGAATATGGCCCAGCCATATAAGCGCGCTGGCTCCTTGCTCGACTCCACTGCGCTGGCTCTGGATGAGCGCATCCACGCGTACACGCACGGTGCACATGTGCGTGCATGTCCGAACTTCAATTCTTTAATTTGTTTCATGCTCCTTCCATTCATGCATGCTTCCTTTATTCCTCTTGGCCATTTTTGCCCTATAACGTCTGAAATTACTTAACAAACAAATCAAGGCATATAATGGTAATAGAGGATGATTACAATATCTCAATTTTGATGCAAAAGAAGCATATTTTCATCTATGAGGTAAAATGGGAAAAAGACACGAAATCATGCAGTTTTATAAGAATAAGTGTGGAAGATCATTGATAAAACCCTAGATTCTATGCATGATAAACCCTAAAAACGGGTTTATCAGTCTACCCGGAATGCCAGGCACAGGAGCAACCATCCCAATGCTATTACGGAGGTTTCCTCTAGTAGTGAGACTGCTGCTCTCACAAAGACCCTGGATAGATGACCAACATACTGAAGCAGCTACAGCTGAATCAACAGCAACCTCAGCCTCCTCCACAACAACAATATCAGCAGTTGGTTCCTCAGAGAGTATGTGGATTATGTGTCTGCTATTCCCATTACACTGATGAATGTCCACAACTCCAACAACAAGAAGACAACACCTTGGTAGCTACTAGCAACTACTATAACCGCCCGAATCAAGGGAATTATCAACAAGGCGGTAATTATAACCAAGGTGGGAATTACAATCAAGGTTGGCAAGACAACTCCAACCAAGGGTGAAGAGATAATTTCAACCAGGGGTGGAGAGATAATTCCAACCAAGGATGGAGGGACAACTACAACCAAGGAGGCAGAGACGACTGTGGAAATCAGAGGTGGAACAACAACAATAATCAGCAGAACCAGTATCCACAGAACCCCCCATACCAATAGCAGAACCAAGGCCAGACGTACCGGACACCTCACCAAAGACAAGCCCAAGCACCTCAGAACAACCAACAACAAGCCCCTCAAATTACTTATCCCCCTTCCTCTTTCAATGATGAGATGCTTCGCTCTATTGTACAAGGACAGAAAGACCTTCAGAATACACTTACCTCTAGCATCACTGGTCTTACCTCTACTTTATAAGCTCTCATCTCCCGAATGGAACCACCTTCTACTTCCAACAATCAACCTTCCAGCTCTAATGCACTACCTTCTCAACCTTTATCCAACCCCAAGGGTGGAATCAATGCCATTACTTTGAGGTCTGGAACCACACTGCAAGAGAGGAGTCATGAGGACCCAAGCTCAAAGGAAGACATTCAAGTTGAAGACATTGTTGAGGTAGAGAATGTAGAAGAAGAAGAGGAAGTACAAGACATGTTTGAACAAAGAGTAGCTCAACTAAGGAATGGAACACCAAAAGAAGATGAAGTTGCAAGAGAAGCCATTTCCATTCCTTTTCCACGCCTTGCTAGGAAATCGAGAAAGCAAATGGAGCTAGACCCCAAGATGGTGGAGATCTTCAAAAAAGTTGAGGTAACTATTCCCCTTTTTAATTCCATTCGCCAGGTACCTAAGTATGCTAAGTTTCTAAAAAGTTTATGCATGAATAAAGATAAAATACATGATTTAGAAACTATTCCTCTAGGTAGCTCTATTTCTGCTTTAATGGGTGCTGTACCAGAATAATGTAGTGATCCGGATCCATGCATGGTTACTATTACTATAGAGGGTGTACAATTCTATGACTGCATGTGTGATTTAGGTGCATGTGTTAGTATTATGCCGTTATCTGTATATGATTCCTTGAGACTCCCTCCCTTAAAAAGGTCGGCAACACGTTTTGTTTTGGTAGATAAAAGTATAATCTCGGTGGTTGGAGTTGCTGAAGATGTGCTAGTGAGCATTAAGGGGCTAACATTCCCTATTGACTTCTACATTTTGGAGATGCCCCCTAATGACTCAGGAAGACCATCATCCATCCTGCTTGGAAGGCCATTTCTGAAGACTTCAAGGTTCAAATTGGATGCCTTTTCAGGAACTTACTCTTTGAGATAGATGGCAGAGAAGTGAGATTCAACCTAGATGAAGCTATGAAGCACCCTCCGGAAGATCACTCCATCTTCCAGTGTGACATCATTGATGAAACTGTAGCTGCAGCACCAAGAAGAAGTAAAAGAGATGCACATAGAGCAAGGTGCAAGTGTGGGGAAGTCCTCTAAACAAAATGAAGACACCTTGCCACCATCACTAGCTCCAGATGATCAAGTGCCTATCCATGAGCAGAAAATAGAGTTGAAGCCCCTTCCACCCCACCTCAAGTATGCTTACCTTGAGGATCATTAGAAGCTCCCAGTTATCATTGCAAGGGAACTCACTTCCCAACAGGAGGAGCAGTTGCTTGGTATGCTGAGAAGACACAAAAAAGCTATTGGGTGGAGCTTGGCGGATATAGTAGGCATCAGCCCTCAAGTTTGTGAACATCGTATATTTTTAGAAGAGGGAGCAAGGCCTGTCCATCAACCTCAAAGGCGGTTGAACCCCACCATCTTAGAAGTTGTCAAGAAGGAAGTGACCAGACTGCTTGAAGTTGACATCATCTACCCCATCTCCGATAGTGAATGGGTTAGCCCAGTACAGGTGGTACCAAAGAAGTCTGGAGTCACAACAGTAAGGAATGAGCATGGAGAGCTCCTGACAACTAGAGTGCAGAACTCCTGGAGGGTGTGCATTGATTATAGGTGGCTCAACCAGGCTACTCGCAAGGATCACTACCCCCTACCCTTCATCGATCAAATGCTTGATCGCCTGTCAGATAAATCACACTACTGTTTCCTAGATGGTTACACTGGCTATTTTCAAATTTATATAGCTCCTGAAGATCAGAAAAAGACTACTTTTACATGTCCCTTTGGAACGTATGCATACTAGAGGATATCTTTTGGCTTATGTAATGCACCGGCTACATTCCAAAGATGCATGATAAGTATTTTCTCAGATCTTCTTAAGAGCTGTATGGAAGTTTTTAGGGTTAAGTACTGAAATCGTCCCTAAGGTCTGGGGTAAAAATCAAAATCGTCCCCGACCTTTTTTTGTTATTAAAATCATCCTCAACGTTACAAAACGTTATAAAATCGTCCTTTTCTACTTCAATTTTATTTTTTTTACCATATTACCCTTTATTATTAATAAAAATAATTAAATATTTTCCTCCCTCAATTACATGATAACGCTACTGCAATTTTCTTCAAAGGCATCAAATTTCCACTCTAGTAAACATAGTTTCAGAACTGAACTCCTCCTTTATTATTTCAGAACTAGGACTCAGATAATTTCATCAAAATTATACAATTCGAAAATAAGTTACATTACAATGACCATCCAATTCCAAGGCTTAATATGGATGCAATTAAGCTCCTAAACCAAAAACAAAAGCAGCACTATTCACAACACACAAGATCATTCAAGTCATGAAGAATTACAGCACATGTCTGTGTACATCCTGAATATGTATCATTTAATTTCAATTTTCCGAACAGGCAAAGCAATAGGAAGCTAAAATAAAGTGAAAGTTGGTGTTTTTACAGTCTCCGAGCTTGTTGGGAGTGGTTATGGAAGCTTTGACGCATATTTTAAAGGGCGCAGAAGGCGGAGAAGAAGACATTGAGAGTACTTTGAGGGCGCTAGAATTCTTCATCTCCATCATCTTCCCATACTTGCTCCTTGCGTCATCCTCCTCTACCACCGGCGCCGCCTTCTTCCCTGCCATCGGAGGCGGCGGCATCACCAGATCTCCCACCACCGACGATCCCCTCATGGAAGACCCCCTCACTGACGATCCGAAAGAATGAGGAAGAAGGAAGTTGAAACTTGGAAAGGAGGGTCAGGGCCTGAGAGTTTGGTTATATCTGAAAGTAGGAGGAAGGTAAAATTTTGGGGGTGAAGGGGGAGGAGAGAGACCGAAGAGGCTGGGAGTAGGGTGGGGTGTGGTTTTTCTTTTTTTTAATATTATTTTTATTTTTGTTTTAAGGGTAAAATTGTCAAAGTATTATTCTTTTTTGTAAAAAGGATGATTTTATAATGTTTTGTAACGTTGGAGATGATTTTAATAACAAAAAAGGTCGAAGATGATTTTGATTTTGACCCAAGATGTTAAGGATGAAAACAATACTTAACCCAAGTTTTATGGATGACTTTAGTGTATATGGTGATTCATTCAACCTTTGCTTGGATAGTTTAGCTAGAGTATTAGACAGGGTGTCAGTTCAAACCTTGTATTAAATTTTGAAAAATATCATTTTATGGTAAAACAAGGTATTGTTCTAGGACATGTTGTTTCTAATACTGGTATTTCTGTAGATCCAGCAAAGGTAGATGTGATTTCTAGTTTAACTTACCCCTCCTCCGTGAGGAAAATCCGTTCGTTCCTTGGTCATGCAGGTTTCTACCGAAGATTTATCAAGGACTTCAGCAAGGTAGCATTGCCTTTATCCCGACTGCTGCAGAAGGATATTGAGTTCGAGCTGAGTAAGGACTGCATGGAAGCGTTTGATAAGCTGAAGATCGCCTTGACTCAAGCTCCGATTGTGAGAGGGCCAACCATGCAGTAGGAGCAACGTAGGCTCAGCGCGAAAGTAAGGACCCTTTTATAATTGCTTATGCTTCTAAGACCTTAGACGCTGCTCAGTCTAATTATACTACCACTGAAAAAGAGCTTCTGGCTATTGTTTTTTCTCTGGATAAATTCCGAGCCTACTTACTTGGTACTAAGGTGGTAGTATACTCAGACCATGCAGCTCTACAATATTTATTAGCTAAAAAAGAGTCCAAACCAAGGTTAATACGTTAAATATTATTGTTGCAAGAATTTGATTTAGAAATCAAGGATAGGAGTGGTTCCCAAAATTTGGTGGTGGACCACTTGAGTCGCCTAGAGCACATTAAGAATGACTCCACTCCTATCAATGATGCTTTTCCATTTGATAGCTTGCACGCAATATCTGAAGTAGTTCCTTGGTATGTACCTATAGCCAATTATTTGGTTAGTCATACCTTCCCTCCTAATTTTACTAAGCATCAAAGGGACAAGCTGAAAAGCGAGTCTAAATATTATATATGGGATGATCTATATTTACGGAGGTATGGTGCTGACCAAATAATTAGAAGGTGCGTGCTACAATCAGAATTTCAGTCCATTTTAGAGGCCTGCTACTCTTCTGAGAGTGGTGGACATTTTAGTTCTCAAAGAACAGCTAGAAAAATTTTAGACTGTGGATTCTGGTGGCCCACTCTTTTTAAGGATGCTACTGCCTTCTGTAAATCCTGCTCCCATACCAAAGGTTTGGGAATATATCCAAGACGGATACGATGCCCCAACAGCTTATGTTATTCTGTGAAATTTTTTATGTTTGGGTCATTCACTTCATGGGTCCATTTCCAAACTCTAGTGGTTTTTTGTACATATTGTAAGCTGTTGATTATGTTTCTAAATGGGTAGAAGAAATTCCTACCCGTACTGATGATGCTAACGTTGTTGTCTCCTTTTTTAGAAATCATATTATCTATCACTTTGGATCACCACGAGCAATCGTGAGTGATCAAGGCACTTATTTTTGTAACAGGAGATTAACAGGTCTACTGAAGAAACATGGCATTGTTCACAAGGTAGCAACAGCTTACCATCCTCACACCAATGGGCAAGCTGAGGTGTCTAACAGGGAGATAAAGCACATACTGGAGAAGATTGTCAAGCCTCATAGGAAGGACTGGAGCACCAGGCTTGTTGATGCGCTTTGGGCTTATCGGATAGCATACAAGACACCCATCGGAATGAGTCCATTCTGCCTAGTCTATGGCAAGGCTTGTCACCTCCCAGTGGAGGTAGAGCACAAAGCTTTCTGGGCGGTACGGGAAGGCAACATGGGATTTGAGAAGGCCGGTGCTGAAAGGAAGCTGCAACTAGCAGAACTAGAGAACCTTCGACTCGAAACATATGACAACTCCATGCTATACAAAGAAAGGGTGAAGGTTGTGCATGACAAGCATATCAAGAGAAAAGAGTTCAGACCTGGGGAGCTAGTTCTCCTTTACAACTCAAGGCTGAGGCTCATGCCAAAAAAGCTGAGATCAAGGTGGGAAGGTCCTTATAGAGTAGAGAAGAAAGAGCCATACGGAGTCTTCCACCTGAGTCATCCTTCAAGCTCCAAATTCATCAAGGTAAATGGCCACCGTTTAAAATTGTATCTTGGTAAGAAGATGAAGCACAACAAGAAGCTGGAGATCTTCCTCTTGGAGGATCCACCAACAGAAAAAGACTGAGCTTGTGGACCGTCCAACTTAAGGACGTAAAAGCAAAGTGCTAGGTGGGAGAGAACCCACCATGGTATGATCGTCCCTTTTCATTCCTAGTTTTATTTTATTTTGTTTTGTTTCAGTGTTCATTCATAACTTCTGCATAATTATCTGTATTCTACATAATAAAAAAGAAGAGCATTCGACGCGCAAGCGTCTAGGACGCGCACGCGTCGTATGTGAATGCGAGAATAATAGAAATTGAACAGAGAGTTACGCGGGAGTGGAGCAGGAATCGTGCTTTATGCACAAGAATGCCTACGCGAATGCGTACATCACGCATGCGCGACACCTGCGACTTTGGCACTCCACGCGTACGCGTCCAACACGTGCACGCGTGGATATGGCAATCGGCATAAATAGTGTAATGAACAGAGAGTTGTGATAGTTTGGAGCTGGAACTGTGCTAGAGGCACAAACCCAATCACGCGTACGCGTCTATGACGCGTGCGCGTCCTTTCACTTGATGGCCATCCACGCGTGCGCGTGCCTGACGCGCACCCGTCGCATGCAACTATGGCCCCAACCCAAAACGAATAGAGAGTTGTGCGTGCGCGGGGCTGGCTTCGTGTGATTCACACAACCAAGGGCACGTATACGCGTGCCAGACGCTAACGCGTCACTTTCAATTCTGCGCGACGCACGCGTACACGTACGGTACGCGTGCACGTCGCATGCGCCGCATGGTTACACCAGTATGCCACCCATATTTCAATTATTCCCTCCCCCAATCCTAATTCTTTTTCAATCCTAATTCTCTCTTATTTCTTCTTCCTTCTTTCTTCCTTATTCCTTCTTACTATCTACTACTTTCTTCTTCCCTTTTTCATCTTCTTCCTCAGGTTTCTTTCTTTCCTCTCCTCTACTCTTTCATTCATCTTTCAATTATTGCATTTAATTATTTTTCTTTCTTCTCAATTTTATATTACCTTAGTTATTTATGGTTTCTTTTTCATGCATTTTTATGTTGGTATTGGAGTTTTATTTGGATGTTACTTTTTTATACTTGAACTTGTAGATCTTATGAGGAGTACTTTGACAATTGACATTTCATTAAGGGCTCTCATATACACTTAGATTGATTATTTTTAATTCCTATTTTCACATTACACACCAAGTGTTTGTGAAAAAGCTCTTATGGCATTTTGAATCCTATTTTATTTTACTCTTACACTTTAATGCCTCTTTTTCACAACACTTGTACTCCACATGTATTTGGGATTATCATTCACAATTGTCATCATACAAGTGCTTTTTAATTTGGCACATTTAATAATTGATGCTTGAATTATGCTTCTCATGCCTATTACCTGCATGCTTTTACCCTCTTGCATATACTTATTATGAATTGCCTTTTTGCTCTTAATTGAGGTCTTACCTATATGTTGTAGCTACCATGTATTTAAGCTATTATCCTTTCTTTGGCATTCATTATAACTTTCCCCATCCGGTTTTTAGTTATATATATTTCACAGTATTCCTCTTTCTTTCTTCCTTAGGAATGGGTACCAAGAAGGGAAAAGAGAAGGCCACTAACAAGACACTGGCGAGGAGAGGAACCAAGAGAGCTCCGGCTAAGGCACTTCCATCTACAAGCGTCAAGCTGCCAACAAAGAGGGTGAAGAGGATCATTAAAGTTGATGAAGCAGAAAAAGCCTTTCCCGCACGGGACTCCACCCGGTTCACTAACCGTTATTGCGAGCAGATGTTCCCCGTCCTATCTGAGAGGAACTACAATAATAAACATCTACTCATTATCCCAACCCATTTTGTTGATTTTGTGTAGCCCCGCATCGAGAAGAGACAGTGGGGATTTTTGAGGAGGCAACTACGAGAGGCCAACTTATCATGGGTAGTTGAATTCTACTCTAACTTCTACTCGCCTACTCTGCAGACTGTCTATGTTCGTCAGTAGCAAGTTCCTGTCTCCGAGAGTGCTAGACAGAGAGCACTAGATCTTCCACCTAGCCCAGAGGGATTGGATGCATATCAACAAGCCTCTCTTAAGCGCCAGATGTATCAGTTCGACTGGGATAGCGTCCTTGGGGTTATAGCCCAACCTGGCAGCACCTGGATCTATGGGCAACATCGGTCAAAACCCAAGAGCATCTCAGCCCAGTCACTTGATAAACCCCAATTTTGTGGTTTATTTTACGCTTAATTTGGGGGATTTTATCACCTTTACTCACATTTATTCAATGAAATAGCATGGTTTTGCAATTCTCCCTTGATTTGTGCTTAAAAGTGAAAACATGCTTTTTAGGCCCTAAAATTGGTGATTTTAATTCACTTTAATTCCATTCGATGCCTTGATATGTTTGTTGAGTGATTTTATGTTCATAAGGCAAGTATTGGATGGAAGAAGTGAGAAGAAAAGCATGCAAAGTGGGAGAACTCATGAAGAAATGAAGGAACCGTAAAGCTGTCAAGCCCGACCTCTTCGCACTCAATCGACCATAACTTGAGCTACAGAGGTTCAAATGAGGCGGTTCCAATTGCGTTGGAAATCTAACATTCGAGGCTTCGAAATAATATAAAATTTGCCATATGTTACTTCGCGTTAAGGGGCACGCACGCGCCATGTACGCGTGCACGCCGATGCTGTCCGTGGCCCACTAAAGAGAAATCGCCCCCAGCGATTTCTGAAGCATTTTGGGCCCAACCCAACTCATTTCTGATGCTATTGAATCCAAGGATTGAAGGAGGAATGAACCAAGTAGTCATAATTTAGTTTTCATCATATTTTAGGGTAGAATTCTAGAGAGAGAGGCTCTCTCCTCTCTCTAGATTTTCGGGTAGTTTAGGTTTAATTTTCTTAAATCCAACTTTTAATTCTTATTTTAATTTAGTTTCTCCTTTTAATTTCTTGTTGCTACTACTCTATTCTTCTTAGTTCTCTTGTCAATTTTACTTTTATGTCTTTTTTTTATGTTCATGAGCCCTTTGTTGGATTTGGATCTTTTCTTTAATGAAATTTAATGTTTGATGTTCTTTTATTGATGATTTGAGTTGTTGATTTACTTTTCCTGCAATTGGTAGTTGGTAGATTTTATTATTCTTGCACATTTATCATGCTTTTCCTTTGTACCCACCAAGTGTTTGACAAAATGCTTGGTTGGGCTTTAGAGTAGATTTTGAGCATTCTTGGCTTGGAAAGAGTAATTGGGCAATCTTGAGTCATGAAAACCCAACTTATGTTGGTGATCTAGAGTTGTTAGCTAATATTGTTTCCATTGACGCTAATCTTTTGCTAATTTAATTAGTAAGTTGATTAGGACTTTTGGATTGAGATTAGCTAGTCTTATTAGACTTTCTCTCATGGAAGATAATATGATACCTTCTTCCAATGTTGGAGATGACGTAATAAGATAAATTCTTGTTATTATTGTGGTATGATTGATTAGTCTTGTTTGACTTTCTCCTTATTTGTTGGAGTTGACTAAATAAGATGAATTAATCATTGCATGACTAGGATAGAAAGCCTATGATCTAAATTCTTGCCATGAATGTCTCTCTTTATTAATTGCTTTCTTTAATTGCTCATTTTACTTTATTGTCATTTAATTTCTTGCCCTCTTATCAATCAAAAACCCCCCTTGATCTTCATAGCTGATGCACGGAAACTTGTCTCTCAACAAATCTCCCTCGACAAGTATACCGAATTGTCGTCAAGTAAAAACTCACAGTAGAGTGAGGTCGAATCCCACAGGGATTGATTGGTCAAGCAACTTTAATTGGAAGGATGATCTAGTTGAGCTAAGCAGAAAGTGAGTCGAGAATTGCAGGAAATTAAATAGCGAAAAAGTAAATAGCAGAAAATAAATGACTGGAAGTAAATTGCAGAATCTTAAATAGGAAAGGGAAGTTTAGCATGAAAGTAAATGGCATAAAGTAAAGAAAATGGGTAAGATCAGAAATGGGGAATTCATTGGGCTTAGGAGATGTTGCATTCTCTGGATCAAGTTCATTTTCATCTCTTCTTCAATCGATGCATTCATTGATCTCCTTGGCAATCTTAAGTGATTGAATTCCAATTCCTTGGTAATTCAATCTCTCAAATCAGATCAATAGCCAATTCCTTGGTCTAATTGCTCATGAGAAGAGATGAAGTGTGGTCACTGATTATACCACATGTATTTCCAAATCAAAGTATTGTGATGGAGAGTACATTCTGAAAGTTAAACTAGAAGTGCAGAGAAAGTAAAAATACAGAGAGTAATTCTAATAATGCCAAATAGCCCCCTCTATTCTCTAGTTCAAAGCTCTCCCTATTTATACTATTCTTCTGATCTTCTAGTTGGCTCTTCAAGTCTTGGATATGGGCCTTTGGATCTTGAGTTGAAGCAGTTATCTTCTTCAGTGGGCTCAGCTTTACTTGCAGAGAAAGTGTGAAGTAGGCAGGGACTTTAGCTTAGGGCGTTAGTGGTATTAACGTTAAGTGAAAATGTGGGGTTGAGAACGTTAGTGACAATCACCTTTTTCACTAACGTTCCTAACCCAAAGTGGTCCACGTTAACTTCAACGTTAGTGGCACTAACGTGACCACTAACGTTGACCCTTGGCCCTTCACAAACGTTACTGGGGTTTACCTTTTTCAATAACGTTAAGAGTACCCCTTTCTCCCTACGTTAGAGTTCACGTTAGAATAGTTAACGTGGATTTTAACGTACACTTGCCAAATCTTCAAGAGCGTTAGTGACACTTACCTTTGTCACTAACGCTTCAGAACGCCCCTACTTCCCATGTTAGAGTTCACGTTAACTAGGTTATCGTGACTTCTAACGTGGTATTGATAGCCATCTCCAATGTTAGTGACAAAGGTGAGTGTCACTAACGTTGGCTCATCATCCATCTTCTCCACATTAGCTTCCACGTTAATGTAATTAACGTGGCGACTAACGTGGCTCATAGTGGCTCAACCTAACGTTAGTGACAAAGGTGAATGTCACTAATGTTGGTGATTCTTGCTCCCTCCACGTTAGAGTCCACGTTAACTAGGTTAACATGGCTTTTAACGTAGCCAATATGGGCTTAGTCTAACGTTAATGACAAAGGTGAGTGTCACTAACGTTGGCATCATCTTCTTCTTCCACGTTAGAGCTCACGTTAACTAAGTTATCGTGGCTCTTAACGTGGCCAATTGCCCCTTTTGGAACGTTGGTGGCACTACTTTTACCACTAACGTTGGAGTTCTACTTCTCTTCCATGTTAGCTTCCACGTTAACATAGTTAATGTGGCAACTAACGTGGGCTATGATGGCTCATGAAGGCGTTATTGGCAATCACTTTTCTCATTAACGTTGCAAGCTAGCCTTCATTCCACGTTAGTGGTCACGTTAACTAGACTAACGTGGCTGCTAACGTGGTTCTTCCTTGCTTCCTTTATCCTGAAATCAAGCAATAAAGTGAATCAAAGCTCTGATCCAAGTTATGAGACAGGCATCATTCAATTTGTCCTTTAATTCATGCATAATTCTCATGAAATCATGTAAAATTCACAATGTTTGCTTGAATCAAGATGTAAGTGATTATTTACCCAAAACTTGCTTATTTCCTAAGAAAATGCATGAAACTACCTTAAAACCATAAAGAAAAGGTCAGTGAAACTGTCAAAATACCCTGGCATCACAACACCAAACTTAAAGCTTGCTTGTCCCTAAGCAAGTACTGGAACAAGAGAATGATGAATGAGATGACAAGATGAATGAATCATTATTGTGGAAGTCATGTTCTTGGTTTTATGGGGTTTCATGCATAGCAACTTAGGTTCATTCCTTTACTGGCTTTCAGACCTTTATCATGCCTTGGAATACTCACTTGATTGCACCCTTTGAGACTTTTATTTATTGATCCCTTTGTCTTTCCAAGGTTTATTTCTTCCTCAGGCTAAGTGTTCTGTGAGGGGGCGACTCTTTAAGATAAGCTTTCAGCCAACACTCCCGAACCAGTTGGTTCAAGGTGCTAGGTGTTTAAACACCCCTAAGGACTTACTCCCTCAAGTCTTTCTCCCCCATACATGCACACCACAGGCACATGGTTTGTTATTTTCTTTCCTTGAGGTCTTGGTGTCCAGTACCTCTTTGGGTTACTAAATGTTCTGTAGCAAGGTTGCTCTTGATAGTGGATTTTTAGTTGATAATCCCGGGTTAGTTAACCCAAGTTACCAAGTAATGAAGCACTCCAAAGAACTTATTTATCCAAGCAGATCCTTGGTACAAGAGCACCACAGACACATCCCTCAAGATTCAAACCCTTAGTGCCTAGCCTTATTCTTTATTAACTTTCCTTTCTTTTCCAATTCTTATTGTTCTTTTCCTTTTTCTTATTAGGATCTTATTATTTAGATAGTCTCATGGGGTGTATTTCAAGTATATAATTCAGGACAGATAGTTGCCTTCCCACCTTGTTGGTGAACCAACTTAGCTAAGTGATTACTACACCACAAATTTAAGAACCTACTCCACAACTTGAACATCACTCTGGTATTTCATAACATCTCTTTTTATTGGACTTAAAAGGACAAGAATACAATAAGCAAGATAAAAATGAAGGTAGGCAATTTGACTAGCAAGCATAGACCTAGGCAAAAGCAAACTTAAAGACAGAATTGAAAATTCCTAAGCTACTATGGAAGCATGTTCTATTTCATATATGATTTTCCTTATTTAAAACTTGAAAAAGAAAGATGGGACAGTGAGGAAGCTCCACCACCTTTTACTCATGGGGTTGTTCGCGCTCTCCTTCTTGTTTGCCCTCTTTGTGTCCACTTGTGCTTCCTTGCATACGTGCCAGTCTAGCTTTTTTTCCATCTTCAAGTGCCTTCCTTACTGATTCATGACTCTTTTCCACCCTCTCTCTTTCTTCTCGTGCTAATTCATCCTTCACTTCTTCATAGCTTATGATTCCTGGATGTAGTATAGGCAGTTGTCCGACTAAGTATCCGAGCCTGGCCTAAGTGTTCACCTGGTGTCCAGTCTGGCTCATGTAAACTCCTTCTGAAAACACCCTGTGTTCATCGAAGAGTTCTGCCTGTTCTAATTATTTCCGATGCATTTCATGTATGTGTGCACCTTGATGTGCTTGGATGTTGATTAGCTTTTGGATGGCTTCTTGTTATTGATCCTGCCTTTGTTCCAACCTGTGGAAGGATTCTCCCCATTGTTTTCCTTGCTCCAGTTGCTGCTCCATCAATTGTCTTTGCCACTCCCCTTGTTGATTCTTCCATCTAGATAGTGACTCTTCTTGACGGTTTATCAACTGTAGGTGAAGCTCTTTCTGTGCCCCTTGTCTAGATAAGCCATCAATGGCTTCCTGTAGTTGGTGCATGTCCAAAGGGGCTTGCTCCTCTAGGTTCTGTCCTTCTACCACTTGGTGCACTGGCCTCTTTCTTATCCTTCGTTGGGGTAGGGGAGATGCAACAGCATGCATACACCGGACAGTAATTGGGATACCAACTTTTATCCATTCGGGGTTTTCATCTTCGAACACCACCCCTGCCTTGTCACACAGGCGAAAAATGGTGCTGGGATAGCCTAACCTTCCCCCAGAATCACTTTTCTCAGCCATCTTCCTAATGCCTTGGGCTATGAGTTCATGCACCTTGATCTCTCCCCCCTTAAGTATACATTGCACCATTGTTGCTCTCTTAAGATTCACCTCTGAATTGTTTCCCGCATTGTTTCCCGCAGGGAGGATGGATCTCCTTACAATTTCGAACCACCCCTTTGCTTTAGGGGTGAGATCACCTCTTTTTATGAATTTGGGCTTCCCATTGGGATCTCTCACCCAATCCGCTCCTTGTACGCAGATATCTTTCACAATTTGGTCATAATTAGGACTACCATCTATTCGGGATTGATAGCTTTCTTCCTCGAATGGTATGGTTCGTAGCTTCAACACCCTCATGATGCTCATGGGACTAAAATCCATAGTTACTCCTCTCACGAAGCTTATAAAAGATTCCTCTTTCCTATCATACCTCACTGCGTTTGCGTAAAACTCTCTTACGAGCGTTGCATTTATCCTCGCAGTGACTGGATCGGTGAGGAGCTCCCATCTTCTCTTTTCTACCTTCTCTGTGATTTTGGGGCACTCATTTTTCTTGACTTGAAAGCCTAGCTCATATATGATCTCCTTATCAGCCATCCATCCAAATTGAAGTGCATGGTAAAAAGTTCTAAACTTCTTTTCATCAAAGGGGTGTTGCTCCATAGGCTCCTTCCCTTTTCTTCTTTTAGAGCTTGATGATGCCATGCGTAAGAGTTGATGTGTGAAAATGTTGAGGGGTTGTGGATAAGTGGTGGAATTTGGTTAGGTTTGGATAGGATGTAGCTTGAAGAGTTGTACTTCGAGAGTGAGAAGTTTAAAGAAATGGTTGCTGGAATGTGAAGGGAACTACGGACTAGAAATCACTTATATAAGAAAGTGATGAGTGAATGAAAGGTGTGGATTGATGGGGTGGTTGTGTGATGGACGGATGGGGTTTAGCATGGGATGAGTACAAGGATCATCAACTTTATGATGGTGTTGGTTCAGTTTCCAAGCTTGTTCTTCTTCCAATGTTGCATGGCAATAATTTCCAATGCAATCCCCTTGGAGACACGTGTACAGTCCTCTCCTTTTGTGGTGGCCGAACCCTTCAATTGTCCCATTAATCCTCCTATAAAATAAAAGAAAAAAATAAAATTGTGGGAAGTGGCGCAAACTTTAAAAGACAAGAAAGAGTAACTATTTTTTAAAATTTTTGTTGTTAACTACTAAATGCTATTCACAAATGCAAATCAACTGACTAATTAAATTTTCATATATGCAACCTTGGTGACACCAAACTTAGTTTGTGGCAATGTGGTGTAAGATGATTTGTTCAAGGTGCTAAGAGTGACATGCTATGAGTTGCATTCATGTCCTCTTGGTGTGCCTTGAACACCAAACTTGTTCTTCACTATATGTTGCATAAAAGGATTTATTCAAGGATATGTTAAAGTTGATTTGCGATCCATGAACCTTGCTTTATTAACTACTTTAAAAGCATGTAAGACATGGGTTGCCTCCCATGAAGCGCTTATTTAGCGTCACTAGCTTGACGTTCTTCCTTTGTCATGGTGATTGGTAATGCTTCAGATCTTCCCCTCTTACAGTAAACCTATATCCATTGGCTTCATCAATGATCTCTACATGTTCTAGGGAGAGAACTTTGTTGATGGTGAAAACCTTAGGTAACTGAGATGGGATGGTGGGGAGATGAGGTGGGATATCTAGGAAGCAAGCTGAGATCACTTTATCCCCTGGAGAGAAATCTTATGTGGGGATCTTTTTGTTCCTCCATCTCCTTGGTATCTTTTTCTTTGTTTCTTTTGCTGTTATCCTGCTCTTTATGGTCTCTTTTCCTAGGGGGATTTTGTTGCTGGTCCCATATGATTCTGGTGGTTTTGGCTCCACTTGAGTTTCCTTTAGCTGTGACAGCTGCTGATTATTTTGTTCATCATCCAAAGGAATTCCTGAGTGTACAGCTTGTGCCTTAATGTTTGTTTCTCCCACCATTGCTCTGTCATGCTCTGTCTTTAGTTCCTTGCCTTCCTGACTTGCTTCTTGTGAGGGTTTGAAGACATTGAAAGTGAGTTGTTCATCATGTACCCTCAGTATTAGCTCTCCTCGCTCCACATCTATGAGCGCTCTGGCTATAGCTAAGAATGGTCTTCCTAATATAATTGGGTGAAGATGACTTTCTTCCATTTCCAGTATGACAAAGTCTGTGGGAAGGAAGTAGTTTCCAACCTTCACCAGCACGTTTTCAACCACTCCTATTGCTTATTTTTGAATTTTGTCCGCCAGCCTGATGACTACGTCTGTGGGCATCAGCTCATTGATTTGCAGCCTCTTTATAAGGGATAAAGGCATTAAGTTGATGCTGGCTCCTAGATCACAGAATCCTTTATCAAACATTGTTTCTCCCATGGCACAGGGGATGTGAAAACTCCCTAGGTCCTTCCTTTTTGTAGGCAGCTCTAGTTGAATGAGAGCACTGCACTCCTTATTCATCACTATGGTTTGTCCTTCCTTGAGTGAGCTCTTTCTGGTCAGCAGCTCCTTCATGTACTTAATGTATGAAGGCATTTGTTGGAGGGCCTTGATGAATGGTATGTTTACATGGAGAGATGCAAATATGTCAAGAAACCTTGAGTATATTCTCTTCTCTACACCACCATTGAGTAATTGGGGAAAGGGTGCATAGAGTCTCAGCAGCTCCTTCTGTGTAATTGTGGTTTCTTGATGATTCTCTTCCTGCTTTTCTGCTGATGTATCTTCAGATTGTTCTGATGGTTTGTTCGGCTCTTCCTCAGTCTCCTTATTACTTATAGTAACCATTTTACAATCTTTCCGTCTGACTTTCTTTGCTTCACCTCTCGGATTTTTCTCTGTGTCACTTGGGAAGCTATCAGTAGGTTTGGGAATCTTCTCAGATAGGTATCTCACTTGAAACTCCAGCCTCTTGATGGTGTCTCCCTGATTCTTGATATTGGCTCGCACCTCTTCTTTGAACACCTTGTTATCTTGAATCTCCTTGCATATGCCTTTGAGTAGGGTCTCAATCTTTGAGAGTCTATCTTCCGATGATGGAGAGTTGAGATTGGAAGGATGAGAAGGGCTATTTTGACTTTGATATGGATGTTGAGAAGTGTTGTTGGGTGGGTGTTGGTATGACCTCTGTGTGGAGTGTTGGTGAGTTACATTGTTATTGGGGTTATGGCGTCTCTGATCTTGGCCTTGGTCTTGTTGATTTCTCCACCCAAAGTTTGAGTGGTTCCTCCAACCAGGATTATACGTTTTGGAGTATGGGTCATGATTCTGCCTAGGTGAATTCCCAATGTAGTTGGCTTGTTCCTGATCACCCTCTGCTTCTTCATTCACTCCTTATTGGGTTGCTGCTGAAGTGGTGATTGATGCTACTTGATTCCTCTCCATCTTCTTGGTGAGGTCAGCTAATTGCTTGGTAATCATCTTGTTTTGAGCTAGCAGTGTATCCATATTGTTCAGCTCCATCACTCCTCTAGTATTGCCTCTTTCAGAAGCATAGAAGTAGTCATTCTCTGCTACAGTCTCAATGACATCTATGGCTTCTTCAATGGTCTTCTTCTTGTTCAGAGATCCCCCGGATGAGTGGTCTACTGCCTTCTTTGATTCATA
>NC_029794.2:38124977-38174551 GCF_000816755.2 Arachis ipaensis
ATAGAAGTAGTCATTCTCTGCTACAGTCTCAATGACATCTATGGCTTCTTCAATGGTCTTCTTCTTGTTCAGAGATCCCCCGGATGAGTGGTCTACTGCCTTCTTTGATTCATACGAAAGGCCTTCATAGAAAATGTGCAACTGCACCCATTCATTGAACATATCTGGCGGGCATCTTCTTGTCAAGTCTTTAAACCTCTCCCATGGTTCATATAGAGTCTCACCATCCTGCTGCCTGAATGTTTGTACCTCAGCTCTCAACCTGTTGATCCGTTGAGGAGGATAGAATCTTGCCAAGAACTTGTTCACCACATCTTCCCAGGTTGCTAAACTCTCATTTGGAAAGGATTCCAGCCATTTAGATGCTTTGTCCTTGAGTGAGAAGGGAAACAGAAGTAGTCTATAGGTGTCAGGATAAACACCATTAGACTTCACAGTATCGCATATCCTCAGGAAGCTGGTTAGATGTTGATTGGGGTCTTCTTGGACACTTCCTCCGAATGAACAATTATTCTGAACAAGGGTGATGAGCTGTGGTTTTAGTTCAAAGTTGTTGGCATGTATGGTTGGCCTTTGGATGCTACTTCCATAGCTTCCTGGGTTTGGATTGATGTAAGAACCCAGAACTCTTCTCTCTTATCCAGCCTGATGCGCTGGACCTTCTCTCCCATGGTTGTGAGCCTCTTCTTCATAATGGTCCTCCATATTCTCCTCCATGTCTGGTTCAAAGTACTCTTCCTCTTCCTTAGCACCAACTACTCTCTTTCCTCTTGCTTCCCTCCTTAATCTAAGGAAGGTCCTCTCAGGTTCAGAATCAAAGGAAGTTGAAGCCCCGCTTCTTCTACCTGTCATACAACCAACAAGGCAAAAACAAGAAAGATAGATGCAGACAGTAATTTCTACAGAAATGCTGTTAGTGTGAGTGATGCAATATATCAAACAGTTAGTGGGTTAGTGACTGAATCGTAAACAACTAAGAAAATGGGTAGGGGAAAGGGAAGAAAATAGCTAAACAGAAAGTAAATTACTCAAATGAACTTAATTCAAACAAAATAAAAACAAAAGCTCAATCTAGTTATCCACCAATTTAATCATTGTTGATATAAAATCAATCCCCGGCAATGGCACCATAAACTTGATGCACGGAAACTTGTCTCTCAACAAATCTCCCTCGACAAGTATACCGAATTGTCGTCAAGTAAAAACTCATAGTAGAGTGAGGTCGAATTCCACAGGGATTGATTGGTCAAGCAACTTTAATTGGAAGAATGTTCTAGTTGAGCTAAGCAGAAAGTGAGTCGAGAATTGCAGAAAATTAAATAGCGAAAAAGTAAATAGCAGAAAATAAATGACTGAAAGTAAATTGCAGAATCTTAAATGGGGAAGGGAAGTTTAGCATGAAAGTAAATGGCATAAAGTAAAGAGAATGGGAAAGATTAGAAATGGGGAATTCATTGGGCTTAGGAGATGTTGCATTCTCCGAATCAAGTTCATTTTCATCTCTTCCTCAATCAATGCATTCATTGATCTCCTTGGCAATCTTAAGTGATTGAATTCCAATTCCTTGGTAATTCAATCTCTCAAATCAGATCAATAGCCAATTCCTTGGTCTAATTGCTCATGAGAAGAGATGAAGTGTGGTCACTGATTATACCACATGTATTTCCAAATCAAAGTATTGGGAGAATTATATGTCACCATATCCGCCAAAACCCCAATTTGGTCCAACATGAGAAAGCATTTCTAGCATGATCTCTTCATCCCTTTTCCAAGGTTCAGAAGAGATCCAAGTATGAATAGCTTCTTTTCCAAGATAACTACTCAATTGAATGAAGATTGAAAGCTTTCTAGTAAAATCAAGAGAAAAGAAAGAAGAAGAATAATGAAAACTATTATTGATCCATCAAATTACAACAGAGCTCCCTAACCCAATGAAAGGGGTTTAGTTGTTCATAGCTCTGGGAATGGAAAGCAAAGATGGAGAGTACATTCTGAAAGTTAAACTAGAAGTGCATAGAAAGTAAAAATACAGAGAGTAATTCTAATAATGCTAAAATGCCCCCTCTTTTCTCTAGTTCAAAGCTCTCCCTATTTATACTATTTTTCTGATCTTCTAGTTGGCTCTTCAAGTCTTGGATATGGGCCTTTGGATCTTGAGTTGAAGCAGTTATCTTCTTCAGTGGGCTCAGCTTTACTTGCAGAGAAAGTGTGAAGTAGGCAGGGACTTTAGCTTAGGGCGTTAGTGGTGTTAACGTTAAGTGAAAATGTGGGGTTAAGAATGTTAGTGACAATCACCTTTTTCACTAACGTTCCTAACCCAAAGTGGTCCACGTTAACTTCAACGTTAGTGGCACTAACGTGACCACTAACGTTGACCCTTGGCCCTTCGCAAACGTTACTGGGGTTTACCTTTTTCAATAACGTTAAGACTACCCCTTTCTCCCTACGTTAGAGTTCATGTTAGAATAGTTAATGTGGCTTTTAACGTAGGCTTGCCAAATCTTCGAGAGCGTTAGTGACACTTACATTTGTCACTAACGCTTCAGAACGCCCCTACTTCCCACGTTAGAGTTCACGTTAACTAGGTTAACGTGACTTTTAACGTGGTATTGATAGCCATCTCCAACGTTAGTGACAAAGGTGAGTGTCACTAACGTTGGCTCATCATCCCTCTTCTCCACGTTAGCTTCCACGTTAATGTAATTAACGTGGCGACTAACGTGGCTCATAGTGGCTCAACCTAACGTTAGTGACAAAGGTGAGTGTCACTAACGTTGGTGATTCTTGCTCCTTCCACGTTAGAGTCCACGTTAACTAGGTTAACGTGGCTTTTAACGTAGCCAATATGGGCTTAGTCCAACGTTAGTGACAAAGGTGAGTGTACTAACGTTGGCATCATCTTCTTCTTCCACGTTAGAGCTCACGTTAACTAAGTTAACGTGGCTCTTAACGTGGCCAATTGCCCCTTTTGGAACGTTGGTGGCACTTACTTTTACCACTAACGTTGGAGTTCTACTTCTCTTCCACGTTAGCTTCCACGTTAACATAGTTAACGTGGCAACTAACGTGGGCTATGATGGCTCACGAAGGCGTTATTGGCAATCACTTTTCTCATTAACGTTGCAAGCTAGGCTTCATTCCATGTTAGTGGTCACGTTAACTAGACTAACGTGGCTGCTAACGTGGTTCTTCCTTGCTTCCTTTATCCTGAAATCAAGCAATAAAGTGCATCAAAGCTCTGATCCAAGTTATGAGACATGCATCATTCAATTTGTCCTTTAATTCATGCATAATTCTCATGAAATCATGTAAAATTCACAATGTTTGGTTGAATCAAGATGTAAGTGATTATTTACCCAAAACTTGCTTATTTCCTAAGAAAATGCATGAAACTACCTTAAAACCATAAAGAAAAGGTTAGTGAAACTGGCTAAAATGCCCTGGCATCAATAGCCAATAAGCATTCACTTCATTGTAAGTCCTCGTGAGACGACCCAGAGTCCAAATACTCCGATTAATTCTTATTGGGGTTTGTTATTTGTGACAACCAAAATTTTTGTATGTGAAGACTCTTTGTTGGTGTAGAACTATACTTTACAACGAGAATTCATTCAATTGAGGAAATTCCATATCAACAAAAGTTCTCTCATCAAAATGGCGCCATTGCCGGGGAGTTGCAATGGTGTTATATTATTGGCTATTGTGAATATTGTGAATATGTTTGCCTTTTGCTTATTTGTTAGTTTTTGTTAGGCTTAGAACTTTGTTGCTTATTTTTGTAGCTTTTGTTTTTATTTGCTATTATGAATTCTCACCACTTTGACTATGAGTTTGGCTCAAATTATGTTGTAGGGAATGGGAACTATAATGACAATATGCATCAAGGATTTGGGAATCAAAGATGGGAGGAGCCTCAAGGGATTGATTAACCTTATTGGCAATAACCCCTCCGGTTTCTTATGGGTATAACTCTCATCCTAATGCATATCAATCTAATGGATGTGGTGACCCTTATTGTGATTGTCAACAACCACCACCACATGCCTATGAGCCATCCCCTCAACATGACTTTGAACCACCTTACTCACAAGCCCCCTACCACCAAACACCCCCATATGACCCTAATCCTTATCCACCATACCAACCCCCTTATGAGCCATATGAACCATACATAGAACCACCACAATTCCAACACAATTACTCTCAAGAACCACCTCAATATACACCTCTACACCCTAACCAAGGTGAACCAACTTCCGATCATGAAACCTTCCTCCCAAACAATGAACCTTCTCTTCCACCATCACCTCCCGATGAAGCCCCCACGCATGAATTGAGAGATCTTGAATCTCATATCCTAAGGCAACAAGAGGAGGATGAAAAGAAGTTTAAAGAGCTAGGAGCCAAGATGGCTATCCTAGTGGAAGCTGTTAGCAATATGGCCTCCTCCCGACTAAGTCTAAGTAACCAAGACACTCCCATTGACGAATGTGGAGAGACAATTAAGGAGCATAGTGAGGGAGTGAGTTTAGAGCTTCATGATGAAGAAGAGGAGTTGAAGAAAGAATTGCCACTAGGGGAGAAAGATGAGACAATTGAGCCGGAAGGAGTAGTTGAAGACCTAGGAGATGATGGAAGTCCATGGGAATGTAGCATTATAGAGCCCTCTTTCAAGAAGCTTGATATTGATGATGAGGAGGGTGTACAACCTCTAAGGCATATCATGGTAGAAAACTTTGAAGAGGTTGATCAAGAGATGGATTCAATCATTGAGGAGTTCCTATCTACAATTGAATCCTCTTCCATTGGGCTTGAAATTGAGATCAAAGAAGAAGATGCACAACCTCCCATGCCTTTGGTAAGCAATGAAGAAGATGTTGAATTGGAAGAGAGCTACCAAGAGGAAGAGGTTAAATTTAAAGAAGCTTGTGAAGAGGTGAAGGTAGTCAAAGAAGAGCACAAGGGAGTGGAACTTGCAAGATCATTAGGACCACCCCTTCCTAAGTCACCATCCAATACAACATTCAAGTGGGTAAAATTCTTATCCCTAAGCTTTAATTTCTCACTTGAATATGGTTTGCTTGAGACTGATGGGCAACTTAGAGCTCTTTGTGGAGTCAAGAGTAGGAGAGAGTTGTGTAGTGGTTGGACACATCACTCTAAGTTCATGATGGTTGCATGCTCAAAGTTGAATAGCAATGGTTGGTGTAAAACCAAATGGCATGGGTCTAGGAGAATGTTTGGAAGCTTCTTTGAGAATTCTAAGGTTATGCCACCCAAGTGGAACTATGATGATCAATTTGAAGATGGGTGTCAAAACAAAGTGTGGGATCCCGGATCGCACAAGGAAAATCAAATTTGGGAGTCCATGGTTTGTGTAGAACTCCATCAAGGCTTGGAGTTATCATCTTTGAAGACTAAGGCTTATTGGAGATTCAAGCATTGGTGGATATTCACGGATAGCTTCAAGCACAAGCCACCTTAAGAAGAGCTCCCCATAAGTCCAACTTAAGGACAATAAACAAAAGTGCTAAGTGGGAGACACCCCACCATGGTAATTTCATTTCATTTTTCCCTTTTGTACATATTGGTAATTAGTTTAATTTCATGTTTTGTTGAGTTTGTTGAGTATAATTGGTAGTTTAGTAGGTTAAATAAGGTTTTATGGTGTTTTGGTAGCTGTTTGGAGGTTTGAAATGCTTGGATTGGTGCAAGAACTTGGAAAAATTTTGAAAAACAGAGCAACAACCCGCGCGTGCGCGCATCTGGCGCGTACGCGCGCCTCAAGCATTTTCAACCATCCACGCGGACGCGCCATGTACGCGGACGCGTGGATGCAAAAATCTCACCCCTCCATACATTGACCCGAGAGTTGCGCCTACACTGCGCCAGCACCATGCCTGAGGCACAAAACTACCCGCGCGTGCGCGCACCTGGCACGTACGCGCCCTTGAAGCTAATTGCGTAACGCGCGTGCACTCACGCTGTGCGCGTGCGCGCCGATAGAATCACCTACCTTCCTGGTACATGTCCTAGAGAGTTATGCCCAGTTTGTGTCTATCCTGTGCCTGCAACCCACGCGTGCGCGCACCTGGCGCGTATGCATCCTTTAGCCAAATTGTGCATCGGCGCGGAAGCATGCATGACGCGTCCGCGCCGGTAAAAAAAAAAATTTCCTTTCTTCTATTTTCTTTTATTACATTTGCTTATTTTCATTTATTGCATTTTAATTTTGTTTTTATAGCTTGTTCTTATCTTCTTTTCTAAGTTTCTTATTTTAATAATGGTGTTGAATTCTCTTACTCAATTGTTGAGAATTTCGTGGTTAATCTTGGTGCTTCTAGACTTGTTTGATATTGATGGGTAATGAAATATTTAATTCAGTGCTTAACTTTTGATGATCCTTATATTCTTTGTGCATTGATATGAGCTTACATGTCTTTCATGACCCACTCTTTCTAGTCGAACTTGATGCTTTTGAGTTCTCTTCATGCCTTGACTTTACTCTTGCATCAAGTATTAATTGATATGCCCTTTGCCTATATTGCTTCCTCACTCACATGCGTAGCTAACATGTAGTGAGAACCCTACTCTTAATTGGCATTAGCCCCTGCCTATGTTCTATTGCTTTCATATCTTTGTTGTAGGCTTAATTTTCTTTCTTTTTCTCTCCTTTGAGGTTGGCCACCAAGAAGGAAAGAAAAGGAAAAGCTTCTAAATGGGGCAATAAACAAGTCCATACGCATAACCTTTTGAAGAAGCTCATCAATTCTAGCAACCCGTCCACCTTGCTCTTCTTTGCATGCACCGAGGATGGTGCAAATTTCTAAGTGTGGGGAGGTCGTCCGACCGACCTCCATGGGTAACAATTTCTCTTTCAACACCAATTTTTTCAATTTTTATCTTTGTTGGTTAGCTGTTGCATTGCATGATAGGTTATATGTTAGTTAGAATTTGTATATATTTTATTACTTCTTTTTATGTTAGGACCACTTGGTTAGGGTGATGATTTCTTTTCCAAGAAACTATTTTTAGGGCACCCTACCAATTTGCAAAATTTTTTCTTGTTGAACTTGCTTGAAGAATTTATTTTGGAACATGGTTTTTGAGCTAAGAAGACAAGCATGTGAGTTTTGAGCCCAATTGTCTGGTTACATTTTATAACCACTTATTTTCATTCTTGTGTGCATTGTTCTCTCTCTATGATTGTGATCTTTAATTTGTTTGATTCTTTATGTCCATTATTCTATGTATACATACATTTATATGATTGAGGCCATCATTTCATTTAGCTCATTTACCCAAATATCCTACCTTTCATCAACCATTGTTAGCCAATTTTGAGCCGATTTTAATCCCTTTTGTTCTTAATTATAGCACATCACTACCTCTAAGTGAAAAACAATAAATGTCCTTAATTTGGATCTTTGATTAGCTTAGGCTAGTGAGGGTGTGTATTATATGGTTATGGGAAATTTGGGACATTGGTTGAGGTAAAAGTGTAATTTTTATTTTTGTTGAAAATATTGGGAATTGGGTACATATTCATGCACTATATGTAAAACCATATGCATTGATACGTTTGTATATACTTAAAAAAAACACACACACATATATATATATATAGAAAAAAATAGAAAAAGAAAAAGAAAAATATATAGAAAAAGAATACAATAAAAAGGGGACAAAAATGCCCCATAGTAAAGTTCAATAAAAATCAATGCATATGGAATGTGAATTAAAGAGAATGCATGAGTATGTGAAAAAAGTGAGAATCATGGGTAGCTAGGTTGTGCATTAGAATTGTATAGGTTGTTATATGTGTTTAGTGAGAGCTTAGACTAATCAAAGATTCAAATTCCAAACTCACTTGACCATATACATCCTTACCTTTACCCTAGCCCCATTACAACCTATGAACAAGTCCTCATGATGAATGTATGCATGCATTGAATAACTGTTGATTGTTAGAAGAAAAACAAATCTTGGAAAGCATGATTAGAGAAGAATTGAGTGATCGACCCTATACACTAGAGCGACTAGAGCGGATACACTTCCAGTGAGGGTTCGATACTCAATTCCTTGTTCCCGGCTTTCATGAGCGTTCTTCTTGCAAGTCTATTTGAACTTCATTTTGATATTTGAATTGGTAGAGTTTGTGAGTCGTCATATGACCTTTGCTATACTTGCTTATATATGTTCTTGGAGATTAATTTATTTTTAACCAAGTAGATAGAGTCATATTGCATTTAGTTGCATGCATGTAGATAGGTGCATATAGTTTATTTGCATTGAATAAATGTCATACCCTTTTCTTGTCCTTCTTTATTCTTAGCATGAGGACATGCTTGGTTTAAGTGTGGGGAAATTTGATAAACCCCAATTTTGTGGTTTATTTTGTGCTTAATTTGGGGGATTTTATCACCTTTTCTCACATTTATTCAATGAAATAGTATGGTTTTGCAATTCTCCCTTGATTTGTGCTTAAAAGTGAAAACATGCTTTTTAGGCCCTAAAATTGGTGATTTTAATTTACTTTAATTCCATTCGATGCCTTGATATGTTTGTTAAGTGATTTCATGTTCATAAGGCAAGTATTGGATGGAAGAAGTGAGAAGAAAAGCATGCAAAGTGGGAGAACTCATGAAGAAATGAAGGAACCGTAAAGCTGTCAAACCCGACCTCTTCGCACTCAATCAACCATAACTTGAGCTACAGAGGTCCAAATGAGGCGGTTCTAGTTGCGTTAGAAAGCTAACATCCGAGGCTTCGAAATGATATAAAATTTGCCATATATTATTTCGCGTTAAGGGGCGCGCACGCGCCATGTACGCGTGCGCGCTGATGCTGTCCGTGGCCCACTAAAGAGAAATCGCCCCCAGCGATTTCTGAAGTATTTTGGGCCCAATCCAACTCATTTCTGATGCTATTGAACCCAAGTATTGAAAGGGGAATGAACCAAGTAGTCATAGTTTAGTTTTCATCATGTTTTAGGGTAGAATTCTAGAGAGAGAGGGTCTCTCCTCCCTCTAGATTTTAGGGTAGTTTAGGTTTAATTTTCTTAAATCCAACTTTTAATTCTTGTTTTAATTTAGTTTCTCCTTTTAATTTCTTGTTGCTACTACTCTATTCTTCTTTGTTCTCTTGTCAATTTTACTTTTATGTCTTTTTTTATGTTCATGAGCCTTTTGTTGGATTTGGATCTTTTCTTTAATGAAATTTAATGTTTGATGTTCTTTTATTGATGATTTGAGTTGTTGATTTACTTTTCTTGTAATTGGTAGTTGGTAGATTTTATTATTCTTGCACATTTACCATGCTTTCCCTTTGTACTCACCAAGTGTTTGACAAAATGCTTGGTTGGGCTTTAGAGTAGATTTTGAGCATTCTTGGCTTGGAAAGAGTAATTGGGCAATCTTGAGTCATGAAAACCCAACTTTTGTTGGTGATCTAGAGTTGTTAGCTAATATTATTTCCATTGATGCTAATCTTTTACTAATTTAATTTGTAAGTTGATTAGGACTTTTGGATTGAGATTAGCTAGTCTTATTAGACTTCCTCTCATGGAAGATAATATGATACCTTCTTCCAATGTTGGAGATGACGTAATAAGATAAATTCTTGTTATTATTGTGGTATGATTGATTAGTCTTGTTTGACTTTCTCCCTATTTATTGGAGTTGACTAAGTAAGATGAATTAATCATTGCATGACTAGGATAGAAAGCCTATGATCTCAATTCTTGCCATGAATGTCTCTCTTTATTAATTGCTTTCTTTAATTGCTCATTTTATTTCTTGCCCTCTTATCAATCAAAAACCCCCCTTGATCTTCATAGCCAATAAGCATACACTTCATTGTAACTCCTCGTGAGACGACCCGGAGTCCAAATACTCCGGTTAATTCTTATTGGGGTTTGTTATTCGTGACAACCAAAATTTTTGTATGTGAGGACTCTTTGTTGGTGTAGAACTATACTTTACAACGAGAATTCATTCAATTGAGAAAATTCTATATCAACAAAAGTTCTCTCATCATCACTCACCTTGGAGCCTCGCGTGTGGGCACAGATTATGTCCCACTATATCTTTCCGAGAACTTACGAATCCACCTTCACAGCGGACATGGCTGTTCTCATCTAGTGCATCCTGACAGAGCAACCCCTTAACCTGCCCCAGCACATCCGGCAGGCCATGGAACATGTGCAGATAGCAGGTAACCTGCCCTTCCCCGCATTGGTTTCAGATTTAGTTTCTGTAGCAGGTGTCCTATCGGGCAGGAGACACGAAGGTCATAATCCCAAGGGCCGATCAGTATGTCCTGAGTGGGAAGTACATCAGACCCCCAGTTCCCTCTGGGAGCCGGCCACCAGGCCCATCTTTGGACACTTCTCCTTCTTCTACTCCACCATCATCCACACCAGAAGTACCGTCTACCCATCAGATGTTCCTTCAGATCCTTGAGAGGTTCGACCGGCAAGACCGGCGGATGGAGCAATTGGAGCGCCACAACAAGCGCCGATACAACTATCTGAAGGAACTCATTGTTGGTACTCACCCACCTCCGGAACAGAAGGACACCCCGGATTCCCCTTCACCCAGTAGCACAGGGAGCCATGGCGAACTAGACAGTGGAGGCGATGCTTCCAGCCTTACCTTGCTCCTTACTGATGGCACGGAGGACCGTGCCAAGCCTTAAGTGTGGGAAAGTCAGTCCTTGACTTCCGGAGGTAATCTCTCTCTCTTAACACCAACATTTGACTTTTTTTTTTGTTAGATAGGATAGATTGCATGATAATAGTTGCTTGCATGTATGTTTTGCTTGGTCAAAGTAATAAATTTCTTTTCAACACCCTATTTTATAGCATTTCACTAATTTAAATTGATTGGTGTTAAACTTGTTTGAAGATTGTAATTTGGAACATGATTTATAGCTAAGAACACACAACCTGTGAGATTTTGAGCTTAATTATATGGTTACATTATTTAACCATGATTTTTATTCTTGTGTGTTTTCGTCTCTATGATTGCAATCTTTGGTTTGTTCCATTCTATATGTCCATTATTTAGTGTATTTGCATGCATACATATAATTGAGGCCATTGATTGTTATTAGCTCACTTATCCCAGATTGCCTACCATTTCAATTACCGTTGTTTGCCACTTTGAGCCTTTTAATCCCCATTTATTCTGTATTTTATCACATCACTAGCCTTAAGCGGAAAAATATTTAATTATCCCAATTAAATCTTTGGTTAGCTTAAGATAGAGATTGTGTATCAATTAAGTGTGGGGAATTGTGGGAACTTAGGTTGATAAAATTGTGTTGTGTTTTATTGACAAAAGTATTGGGAATTTGGGTTCATACTCATGTGAGACCAGAAAAACCATGTGCATTGATATGTTATGTTTGCTTTCATTATCATCAAAAAAAAAGAGAGAGAGAAAAGAAAAGAAAAGTACATAAAAAGAAATAAATGAATAGGGGATAAAACCACCCCAATGCTAAGTTCAATAAAAGATCAATGCATATGTAATGGAATTAAAAATTGATACATGAGTATGTGATGAAAAAGTGGGATTTTGGGTAGCTAGGTATGATTTTAGAATTATATAGAGTGTGTGTTAGGTGAGAACTTAGGTTAGTCAAAGATTCATAATATAGCTCACTTGGCTATACGTATATCCTCACCCTTACCTTAGCCCCATTAAAACCTTGAAAAGACCTCATGATGTTTGCATTTGTACACTAAATATTTGTTGATTGGTTAGATGAAGAACAAGGTTTTAGAAAGCATGACTAGAGAAGAGTAGAGTGGATTAACCCTAGACACTTGAGCGATTAGAGTGCATATACACTACCAGTGAGGGTTCAATGCTTGATTCTATGTTCCCTGCTTTCATGAGCTATCTTCTTACAAGTTTACTTATCTTTTATTGCATGATTTGAATTAGCGGAATCTGATTTATGTTTGTCTTGAGGAACTTGTTTACTTTTAACCAAGTAGATAGAAACATCTTAGCATATAGTTGCATTCACATACATAGGTTGCATTACAAGAGTCTTACTTTTCCCCATTTATTCTTTTGATCTCCTTGAGCTTAGCATGAGGACATGCTAATGTTTAAGTGTGGGGAGATTGATAAACCACTATTTTATGGTTTATTCTGTGCTAAATGGAGTGGTTTTTATCAATTCTTTGCACACTTATTCATATAATTTGCATGATTTTACAATTCCTTCCTAATTCTGTTCTATGATTGAAAACTTGCTTCCTACGCCTTTAAATTGTGTATTTTTAATGTCCTTTTATACCATTCGATGCTGTGATCTGTGTGTTAAGTGTTTTCAGGCTTTATAGGGCAGGAATGGCTTAAAGAATGGAAAGGAAGCTTGCAAAAATGGAAGGAACATAAGAAACTAAAGAGCTGGCCAGCAAGGAACGACGCACGTGCATACCTGACGCGTGCGCGTGACTTGGTGCATTCCATAGCGACGCGTGCGCGTACCTGACGCGTACGCATGACATGCGAAGAAGACCATCAACGCGTACGCGTGACGTGCGCCACGTGCAGAAAGTACAGAAGACTGGGGGCGATTTTGGGCTGAGTTTGGACCCAGTTTTCGGTCCAAAAACACAGACTAGAGCCAAGGGACAAGCAGAGACTCAAGACACATTCACTTTAACATAATTTTTAGTTTTTAGTTTTGAATCTGAGAGAGAAAAATACTACTTCCTCTAGGGTTCTTCACATTCATAGTTTTAGAGTTTTATGCTTTTGATGTGGAAATGCCATAGAGTTACTACCTCCGTTGAAGTCTCTATCATTCTAGTTTGTTTTCTTATCTCCTTACTCTTTTAATCATCCATTTACCCTGTTCAGAGTTACATATGGATATCTTTGATTTTGGAATTTACTAATGCAAAGAATTATTTTTACCTTCAATTAATTTTCTGTTATTATTTTATTTGAATTTCTATGTCTTCTTTTCATTCTCTTTTATCGTTTATAAAAATGGCATTCACATCAATGGAGTAGACTCCCAACTTGACTTGGGAGTTGACTAAAAGGAGACTCTTGAGTTGGAATACTCAAGTGTTAAATGGAAATTGGAAGTTGTTGGCTGGCTCTCTAGTCACTAACGCTAATCCTTCCATAGGAGAGGATTAGGACTTGTGAATTGGAGCTGGTTAGTTACTTGACTTTATTCGGTAAAGAATAACTAAGTAGAAACAACAATCTCTTACCAGTACAGTTGGAAAAATTCATCAAGGATAGAACTTTCAACTAATATTTTCCCAGTCAAGGCTTTTTATTTCAGATATATAAAACCTCTTGTTAATTTTCATTGCTTTAATTAATAATTATTTTAATTTCCTGTTCTCCAACTCTAAAAATTCTCAGAAAATTCCTGACCAATAACTTGCACTCTTTTGTCAACTCGTTGGGAGACGACCTGGGAATTCTAATCCCAGTAATTTATTCTTAATTTGTGACAACTCTTTTTAAATTGATAAACGGAATTTTCATCAGTTAAGAACTGTACTTGCAATGCTATTTTCTTTATAAATTCTTAATCGACAATTTTTCACCCGTCAAACACCCTACCACATAAAGCCTTACGCTCACTACAAGAAAAACACCCATTCAGGTACACTTGAAAGCCAAAAGTGAAAAAAAAATGATGCCTTAGGCTACGGCTACGCTTTTTGGGCTACGGCTACGCTTTTTGGGGTGATTCCTATTTGGCCGTTGCCTATTCTCAAAGGCTACGCTTTTCTGTACCAAGGGCTACGCTTTTGGCGTTTGGGAATAGGCTACACTTTTCAAGTGATGCTGTCCAAGACCAAAGGCTACGCTTTTCAGCTTTTATTTTTCCAGAATAGGCTATGCTTTTCAACGCTACTGCATCACCTGTAAAGCGTAGCCACATTGTATACCATAGCTACTTTTTATAAGCGTAGCCTTAGGTCCCTCTTTTTTTTTGTATACTATAGCTACTGTATATAAGTGTTGCCTTAGGTCTTTTTTTTCGTATACTATAGCTACTGTATATAAGTGTTGCCTCTAGGACAGCGGCGCTAGAGTTAAGCAACAGAAAATTTAAGAACATTAAAGAATTAATGAACAACCTACAACCAGAGCCACATCATGGCATGCACAACCTGGTAGAGTGTATAGACACCAACAAAGTTAAGAGACAATGAAACTTACATCATCAGAGAGCTTCATGTTTTTAGTGTGTATACGAAGAACTTCAAGTCGGCCAACTTCATCAGGAACACCAATATCAATTTCCCTATCAAATCTACCGAACCTTCTCAATGCTGGGTCAATGCTGTTTGGGCGATTGGTAGCTCCAATAACGATAACATGAGCACGAGATTTCAATCCATCCATAAGAGTCAAAAGCTGTGAAACAATCCTCCTTTCAACTTCACCATGTGTCTTCTCCCTCTTGGGTGCAATAGAATCAATTTCATCAATGAAGATGATGGATGGTGCATTCTTTTCAGCCTCTTCAAATGCTTTCCTCAGATTGCTTTCACTCTCTCTTGCCAGTTTGGACATGATCTCTGGTCTATTTATACAAAAGAAGAAAGCTCCCGTTTCATTAGTAACAGCTCTTGCTATCAGTGTCTTCCTGGAATCAGGGGGTCCATAAAGTAGAATACCTTTGGGTGGTTTCACACCAATCGACTTAAAGAGTTGTGGATGCCTCAAGGGAAGCTATACCAACTCACGAATTTGTGCCATTTGTTTCCTAACTCCACCCACATCATCATATCCAACTTCATCCAGCCTCTCTTCATCCTCTCTTTTCAAAGGCTCCCCCTCACAGAAGATTACAGTATCTGGAGCAACCACACAGTACTCCCCAGGATCAATTTCAATGACCTTAAACTCCATACTTCTCATCCCTCCACGGACAAGAAATAGATCTCCTTTTCTGACAGCACGATAAGCTTCCAAGAAGTAAGCTGCAAAATTTACATTAAAAAGTTATAATATTTTACAAGCACCAAAATAATCATATTCCACATGTAATATCAATGTCGTCCAAGAAACTGAAGATTGTAGATTCTATATATACTACTAAGTCAGTTTGGCATGCATTCAAATCAATTCAATTCAATCAAATATCAAGAAAGGTAACAATCAATCATACGAAGCTTGACAAGCCAAGACTACTATCTCTCCAAATAATAATAATAATAATAATAATAATAATAACACAAGCAATGTGAATGTAAGGACTTTTAAGAGAGGTAAGAAATTTTGCAAAACACGCTGACAATCAGTAACGAAGTCTTATAACATTAATAGAAATACTCAAATTAAAGTACTCATCACTAAGAGCAAGCTCATAAAGCAAGTCAAATTAAGTATCTATCCCTAAACCCGCAACTTAAGAGAAGCTCAAGGTAGAAACTTATGTTTCAAGAAAGCATCAAACAGATTGCCAGTGACACCTTCAATGGTATCATCAATAGGCAGAATGTGCACACGTTTCCCATACTTTACATCAGGGCACTGGTGCACGGACACAACATTTCCAAGACGAACCCGCAAATTCGACCTCACAACTTTGTTCATCCTGATCTTGGGCTCTTCACAGGTGTCATCAGCAAGAGCTATGCAAACAGTATCCCTCCTTTTCTTGCCCTGCAAATATATACAAATCAAAAACCCCATCTGACTTAGAAGTTGCAACACAAAGAATAAATATAAGAGATAAATTAATTAAAACTTTAAGACATTCTGATAGTTGTACTCCAAACTCGAAATGCTTTCATTAGATACAAATAAATAACATTTTAAATTTAATCCAACTCTATTTGCAACCATGTCAATCAATCATGATCTTCTTCTTAGTATACATGGCCTAGTACTCCACAGTATAAAATTCAAAATCTCACAACACCGTCCGTTAAGAAAGAACAAAACAAAAATAACACCCCAGTAAGAGACTCTGAAAAAGAGTACTTTTTTGTGGGGAATCAAATAAATCAATTAAGAGCTAAGACACAGCAAGAGGAAGGTAAGTAAGAAGATAGAGGAGGGTAAGAAAGTGACCTTGATGAGGATAGTGTCGCCACGGAAGAGCTGGAGCTTCTCCATGGTATCAAGGTGCATGGACACGGCGGAGTTGTCGTTGTTGATGGCTTCATCCACCACAAGACGGTTCGGCGACTTCTTCCGCTCAAGAATCGCCGTTGAGTAGTCCTTCTTTCCCGATTTCCTGAAAATTCATCCACCACCTTTCTTAAAAAGCTTTCGAAGAAACAACTTGACAAGAAATATGTTGAAAAACAGGCTCTAATATACAATACTAATTGATTTTTCCTGTTAACACAAGTGATCTAATAAAAAAACAGACTTAGTTCCAAAAGTTTTAAAAACATCAAGTCATGTAAAAAGTCAAAAAGGATGTTGAAAGGCTTACCCCAAGAAGTATTCTCATATCTAATGTCATAGCCGAAACAGTCCCACCCTGCAAGTAGCAAAGTGCAATAGAACTCATTCGAATTTCAGGTGAAATTACATGAGAAAGCTACCAGGATATTTTCACCTTCCAAATAAGTTGCTAATCCACTAAAAAGTAACAACCTTCTCTTTTGCATATTGCCCCAAACAAATTTGAAATTCTTTTCTATCACAAAAATAATTTCAGTAAATACCCTATTCAGTTGACCACTTTCTGTGATCTAATGACAGCCAGCCAGCCAGTCTAAACCTATGTGATCTAAAATAATAATGACATTGATATGCTAAACCTAGAAATCAAGGAGGCAGTGAGTGCCATAAAATTGCATTGCCATTTAAAACAATTAATTCGAAAAGCTAAAAGAAGCTAGTAAAGTGATGCAAATATCAGTCGACAGATAAGATAGTAATATAACCAGAACAGGGTTTCAACTTCTATACTCTACTAATTAAATAATAAAAATCGTTTGGCATAGCAACAAAACAAGCCATGCCAAGGTATCTGGCACACTAATGCAAAAGCGAAGCTTACTCCCCATATCTATGTAGTTTATCTCCGAATTTACCTGTCAGCATTTGGCATCTTATGCCTCCATCGTCTTCTAGACCTCCCTAACAACAGCCTGTGGATTTCTTGTCCAGAGACAACAGTAGAAGCTTGCGACTCTCCTTAAACATGCTGGGTTGCAGAAAAAAATTTGTTTCTTCCTTAACACAGCACCTAGTGATTAAAGCAATAAATTTAGCCATATACTCAACCATTCAAAAAAAATGCTCATTATCAGATTGTACAAGCAATAGCAAATTCAAAGGAGAAAGGAACCAGAATACACAGAGGCAAGAAGAACGAGTAGATGCGGATGGAAATAAATAAATAGTATGCATTTTCATCAATAATACATGCTTGTTCATCAATTCACATTTCACAATTGCATATAAATTAGATTATTATACCAAACCCCAAATTAAAAACCTTAAAATTGGAACTCTAAACCACCCAAATTTTAGAACCAAACGGAAATCTATAGAATACCTTCTCGACGATGTGAGCGCAGAGACAACGATGGTGAGGGCACAGCTGACGCTTAATGCAGGAGGGCGCAAGTGACGGTGAGTGGCGAAGTCGTGAGTGGTGCGGAGATCAGTGCAGAAGGGTTCACGACGGTGGTATGGGCGGCGCGCGACGATCAGTGCAGGAGGGTTCACAACGGTGTGAGCTTCATGATCTTCACAACGGTGTGGCGCTGAGTGGTGAGTGGGGACTGGGGTGCGATGATCTTCGCGACGGTGAGGCTTCACGCTCTTCGCATGGTACAGGAGGCAGGGTTTCCTTCTCGCGGTGCAGGAGTGTAGGAGGGTTTTCTTCTCTACTGAAAGGGTGACTTCAATTCTGAGCTTTAGAGGGAAAAAATTTACTAAGTGTCAAATTTTTTGCTCTAGACACATTAGGCATCACTTTTCAAACGCACCCAAAACTTAATAAATAGGCTACTCTCTAAAAGCGTCTCCTTTGATACGAAAAGTGAACCTATAGATATCAACCTACGGCTACGCTTTATAAGTGATTTCTAAAATACCTAACGCTACACTTTTTAAATGATGCCACAATTGTGTATCCTTTTCTCATATAAAAAGGCAACACGGAGAAAAGCGTAGCCTATTCATTTTCTCATATAAAAAGGCAACACGGAGAAAAGCGTAGCCTATTCATAGAATAGGCTACGCTTTTCAAATGTAGCTTAAAAAAAGTGTGGCTGAATGGGTATTTTTCTTGTAGTGGCTATAGTCGTAAATGAAAGATGGTGAGGTATTACAACCTCTAAAATTGAAAAGTATGTATATAGTAATTGAAGAATAATGATATGTCTAGGAGCCTGTGAAGAAAGATAACATAACAAAAATCGTATTGCACTCAAAACGTCAACGATATACATAAACGACATAAATATATATATAATTCAAAAGGAGAGACATAGCAAATACTAGTGTTTATACCTTGGGTCGAGCTAGGCAAGCCAGGTTGGATGAAGATAAAAACGACCGACCACTTATAAAGGTTGGTCGACACCAACCTCTTCCCAAAGAGCTCGGCCAAATTGCTATAAGGGCCCAAATAGGCCCAAAGCAGAAGATCACAACCCACCTAAAGGCGGCTAGCCAAAGATAAGGGGACTCACCCACAAAAAAATAAGATAACTAACTTATCTCAAGGGAGGTCACTCCACACTACTATAAATACACTGGAGTACCCAGGTATAGCTCATACTCTGATTCTACACATAAAACCTGCTCAAAGCCCGTGCTAACTTAAGCATCGGAGTCTCTTGCAGGTACCACTATCCTCCGGTGATCAAGGATCAGCAACATCCCAAGGACCAGCTGATGCCAGGGCATTTTGGCCAGTTTTACTGACCTTTTCTTTACTGTTTTTAGGGTAGTTTCATGCATTTTCTTAGAAAATAAACTAGTTTTGGGTAGATATTCACTTACATCTTGATTCAAGCATACATTGTGCACTTTACATGATTTCATGAGGATTTTGCATGAATTATATGATAAATTGGATGATGCATGACTCCTTATCAACGTTATTGGGAAAGGTAAGTCCCAATAACGTGTGCGAAGGACCAAGAGGCAACGTTAGTGGTAATGTTTGTGCCACTAACGTTGAGGTTAACGTGGCTCATACTTGGGTAAGCAACGTTAGTGAAAAAGGTGATTGTCACTAACGTTCTCGAACCCACACTTTCACTTAACGTTAACACCACTAACGTCCTGAGCTAAAAGTCCCTGCCTACTTTACACTTTCTCTCTGCAAGCAAAGCTAAGCCCAATGAAGAAGATAACTACTTCAAACTCAGGATCCAAAGGCCCATACCCAAGACTTGAAGAGCCAACTAGAAGATCAGAAGAGTAGTATATATAGGAGTAGCTTTGAATTAGTTAGGGAGCTGGAAACGTTAGGGGGCCTTTGGCATAGAACTACTCTCTGTATTTACTTTCTCTACACTTCTAGTTTTACTTTCAGCATGTATTCTCCATCTTTGTTTTCATTTTCCAGAGCTATGAACAACTAAACCCCTTTCATTGGGTTAGGGAGCTCTGTTGTAATTTGATGGATCAATTTTAGTTTTCATTCTCCTTCTTCTATCTTTTCTCTTGATTTTACTAGAAAGCTTTCGATCTTCATCCAATTGGGTAGTTATCCTGGAAAAGAAGCTATTCATACTTGGATCCCTTCTGAACCTTGAAAGAGGAATGAAGGGATCATGCTAGAAATGCTTTCTCATGCTGGACCAAATTGGGTTTGAATGGATATGTGACTATAATCCTTCCAACACTTGATTTGGAAAATGCATGTGGTATAATCAGTGACCATACTTCATCTCTTCTCATGAGCAATTGACTAAGGAATTGGCTATTGATCAAGATTTGAGAGATTGAATTACAAGGAATTGCAATTCGATCACTTAAGATTGCCAAGGAGATCAATGAATGCATTGATTGAGGAAGAGATGAAAATGAACTTGATCTGGAGAATGCAACATCTCTTGAGCCCAATGAACTCCCCATTTCTGATCTTACCCGTTCTCTTTAATTTCTGCCATTTACTTTTATGAGCAATTACCCCATTCCCATTTAAGATTCTGCAATTTACTTTCTGCCATTTACATTCAGCTCTTTATTTCCATCATTTACTGTTTCTGCTATTTACTTTCCCGCCATTTAATTTTCTACAATTCTCAACTCAAATTCTGGTTCGCTCAACTAGAACATTTCTCTAATTAAAGTTGCTAGATCAATCAATATCTGTGGGATTCGACCTCACTCTATTGTGATTTTTTACTTGACGACGAATTCGGTACACTTACCGAAGGAAATTTGTTACGAGACAAGTTTTCGGCGTATCAAGTTTATGGCGCCGTTGCCGAGGATTGATTTTGAATCAACAATGATTAAATTGGAGGATAATTAGATTGAGCATTTTTAGTTTGTTTGATTTAATTTTCTGTTTGAGTAATTTACTTTTAGTTTTAGTTAATTTCTTCCCTTCCCCCTACTTTTTCATTTTTTTTAGTTATTTACAATTCAGTTCACTAACCCACTAAGTGTTTGATATATTGCATCACTCACACTAACAGTAATTCTAACAGAAATACTTTCTACATCTATTTTCTTTGCTTGTGCTTTGTTGGTTGTATGACAGGGAGAAGAAGTGGGGCTTCAACTTCCTTTGATTCTGAACCTGAGAGGACCTTCCTTAGATTAAGGAGGGAAGCAAGAGAAAAATGAGTAGTGGATGCCGAGGAAGAGGAGGAATACTTTGAACCAAACATGGAAGAAAACATGGAAAACCATCATGAAGAAGAAGCTCACAACCATGGCAGAGAAGGTCGAGCAAATCATGCTGGGGAGGAGAGAAGAGTTTTAGGCTCTTACATCAATCCAAACCCAGGAAACTGTGGAAGTAGCATTCAAAAGCCGACCATCCATGCCAACAATTTTGAACTAAAACCACAGCTCATCACCCTTGTTCTGAACAACTGTTCGTTCGGAGGAGGCATCCAAGAAGACCCCAATCAACATCTAACCACCTTCCTGAGGATATGTGACACGGTGAAGTCTAATGGTGTTCATCTTGACGCCTATAGACTGCTCTTATTTCCATTCTCACTCAAGGATAAGGCAGCCAAGTGGCTGGAGTCTTTTCCGAAGGAGAGTTTGACAACTTGGGAAGATGTGGTGAACAAATTTTTAGCCAGATTCTATCCTCCTCAAAGAATCAATAGGCTGAGAGCTGAGGTCCAAATTTCAGGCAACAAGATGGTGAGACTATATATGAAGCATGGGAGAGGTTTAAGGACCTGACAAGGAGGTGTCCACCAGATATGTTCAATGAATGGGTGCAGCTACACATTTTCTATGAAGGCCTTTCTTATGAATCAAAGAAAGCAGTAGACCACTCATCCGGGGGATCTCTGAACAAGAAGAAGACCATTGAGGAGGCCATAGATGTCATTGAAACTGTAGCAGAAAATGACTATTTCTATGCTTCTGAAAGAGGGAACACTAGAGGAGTGATGGAGCTAAACAATATAGATGCCCTGCTGGCCCAAAATAAGCTCATTACCAAGCAGCTGGCTGACCTCACCAAGAAGATGGAGAGGAACCAAGTAGCAGCAATAACCACTTCATCAGCAACCCAAGAAGGAGTGAATGAAGAAGCAGAGGGTAGTCAGGAGCAAGCCAACTACATTGGAAATTCACCTAGGTAAAACCATGATCCATACTCCAAGACCTACAACCCTGGTTGGAGGAATCACCCAAACTTTGGGTGGGGGAATCAACAAGATCAAAGCCAAGATCAGAGACGTCACAACCCCAACAACAATGCAGCTCACCAACAATTCACATAGAGAACATATCAACACCACCATGACAACACCTCTCTACATCCATATCAAAACCAAAATAACACTCCTCATCCTTCTACCTCCAATCCCAACCTACGATCATTTGATGACAGACTCTCGAAGATTGAAAACCTACTTGAAGGTATATGCAAAGAGATTCAAGACAACAAGGCGTTCAAGGAGGAAGTGCGAGGAAATTTTAAGAACTAGGGAGACACCATCAAGAGGTTGGAATCTCAAGTGGGGTATCTCTCTGAGCAGATTCCCATACCTACAGATGGATTTCCAAGGGATACAGAAAAAAATCCGAGAGGTGAAACAAAGAAAGTAAGATGGGAAGATTGCAAGATGGTCACTATAAGTGATAAGGAGACTGAGGACAAGCCAAGCAAGCCGTCAGAACAACCTGGAGATACCTCAGTAGAGAAGAAGGAAAAAGATCACCAAGAACCAAAAATCTCACAACAAGAGCTGCTGAGACTCTATGCACCATTTCCCCAACTACTCAATGGTGTTGTGGAGAAGAGAATATACTCAAGATTTCTTGACTTGTTTGCATCTCTGCATGTAAACATACCATTCATAAAGACCATCCAACAAATGCCTGCATACATCAAGTATATGAAGGAACTGCTTCCTAGGAAAAGCTCACTCAAGGGAGGCCAAACTATAGTGATGAACAAGGAGTGCAGCGCCCTCATTCAACCAGAGTTACCTACAAAAAGAAAGGACCCAGTGAGTTTTCATATCCCCTGTGCCATAGGAGAAACAATGTTTGATAGAGCACTCTACGATTTGGGAGCAAGCATCAACTTAATACCCTTATTCCTTGTGAAGAGGCTGCAGATCAATGAGATAATGCCCACAGATGTAGTCATCAAGCTGGCTGACAAAACTCAAAAACAAGCAATAGGAGTGGTGGAAAATATGTTGGTAAAAGTTGGAAAATACTTCCTCCCAACAGACTTTGTCATATTGGACGTGGAAGAGAGTCACACTCACCCAATCATATTGGGAAGACCATTCCTAGCTATAGCCAGAGCACTCATAGATGTGGAGCGAGGGGAGCTAATCTTGAGGATCCATGATGAACAGCTCACCTTCACTGTTTTCAAACACTCACAAGAAACAGATCAAGAGAACAAGGAACCAAAGAAGGATCACAGCGAGACACTGAAGGAAGAGACAAGCACTGAAGGACAACGAGCACATCTGGAGATTCCCTTGATTGATGAACAAGGCAAACAGCAATTGCCACAGCTCAAAGAAAATCAGGAGGAACCTAAACCACCAGAAAAATATGAGACCAGTAACCACATTTTCTTAGAGGAGGAGGTCACAAAAAGTAAGACAACATCACAAGGAACAAAGAAGAAGGTACCAAGGAGGTGGAGAAACAAGAAGATCCCCACCGAGAACTTCTCTCCAGGGGATAAAGTGATCTCAGCTTACTTCCCAGATATCCCCCCTGATCTCCCCACTGTACCATCTCAGTTACCTAAGGTCTTCACTATCAACAGAGTTCTCTCCTTGGAACATGTAGAGATCATTGATACAACTACTGGATATAGGTCTACTGCCAGAGGAGAAGACTTGAAGCATTATCGATCTCCCTGATGAAGGCGAAACGTCAAGCTAGTGACGCTAAAGAAGCACTTCATGGGAGGCAACCCATGTTTTATATGCTTTTAGAAAATAGTGAATAAGTCAATATTTATGAATTCCAACCCAAACTTGACAAACACTTGGTGAAATCCTTATTATGCAGTATATAGTGAAGAACAAGTTTGGTGTTCAAAGCATGCCAAGAAAGCATGAATGCAACTCAGAGCATGCTAGTCTTGGAGCTTTGAACAAAAACTTCTCATCACAGTGCTCCAAACTAAGTTTGGTGTCACCCAAGGTGCCACGAATATGCATATAAGGATACACAGTTAGTTAGTTAGTTGGTGTTCATGAATAAAGAATCTAATTCTTTTTCTTTATTATTCTAGCCGTAAAGTTTAAATCTTTTTTATGATATTGATTTTTCTTATTTTATTTTTATAGGGAAAGGGAAAGGAGCATTGAAGGGGATTGATTGGACAATTAAATGAAGAAGGTTCGGACACCACCAAAGGAGGGACTACACACTTGTTCTAAAAAGGGAACGCATTGGAAAATGTTGCCATGCAACATAGAAAAGAATGGGACCCTTGAAGACCGAACAATCTCCATCATAAAGTGATGATCCTTGTCCTTTCTCTATGCACAACCCCAACCGTCCATCAAGCAACCACTCCATCAATCCACACCTTCCATTCACTCACAACCTCACTATATAAGTGATCCTTGTTCTGTACCCCACCTTCACACTCCACGCCCACTCTTCACACCTCTCCATTTCGGGACAAAGCACCTCCTACCCCATTAAAAAATTCCCCCGCACTCCCTTCATTGCACTCAACCCTAAACAACCAAAAGTCTCCACCCCCTTACCACCTTCACACATTAACCCTCATTCATGGCATCTTCGAGCTCTAAAAGAAGGAAGGGAAAGGAACCTATGGAGCAACACCCGTATGATAAAAAGAGATTTAGAAGCTTGCACCATGCATTGCAATACGGGTGGATAGTGGATAAAGAGATCATTTATGAGCTAGGATTTCAAGTTAGGAAAATTGAGTGTCCCGAAATCACAAAGAAGGTAGAAAAGAGAAGATGGGAGCTCCTCACTGATCCGGTCATTAAGGTAAATGCAAATCTTGTAAGAGAGTTTTCTGCAAATGCAGTCCGATATGATAAGGCAGATGAGTCATATACAAGCTTTGTGAGAGGAAAGATTGTGGATTTCGGTCCCATGAGTGTCATGAGGGCATTAAAGCTACGGTCCATACCGTTTGAAGAAGAGAGTTATCATTCAAGAATGGACAACAGCCCCAATCATGACCAGATTGTGCAAGACATTTGTGTACCCGGAGCTGACTGGGAAAGATATGCGGATAGGAGACCAAGGTTCATCAAGAGAGCAGACCTCACCCAGGAAGCAAAAGGGTGGTTCGAAATTGTAAGGAGGTCCATCCTCCCAGCAGAGAACAACTCGGAGGTGAATCTAAGAGAGCCACAATGGTGCACTGTATACTCAAAGGAGGAGAGATCAAGGTTCATGAACTCATAGCCGCAGGCATTAGAAAGATGGCAGAGAAAAACGACTCAAGAGGAAAGTTAGGTTACCCCAGCACCATTTACCGACTATGCAAGAAAGCTGGGGTGGTGTTTGAAGATGAGGACCCCGTGTGGATAAAAGAGGGCATTCCAATAACCGTTCGACGGATGCATGCTACCGCATCTCTCCTGCCTCAACGGAAGCATAGGAAAAGGCCATCCCCTCAAGTAGTAGAAGGACAAGTCTTAGAGGGGCAAGCACCAGCCACTTTGGATATGCACCAACTACAGAAAGCCATTGATGGCCTATCTCGACAATATTTGGAAAGCCAAGGAGCACAGAAAGAGCTTCAACTACAGATGATGGGGCAGCAAGAGGAATCACTCTCAAGATGGATGACTTAACAAGGGGAGTGGCAAAAGTAAATGATGGAGTAGCACTTGAGTCAGGGACAACAATGGAGTGAAATATTCCACAGGATAGAACAAAGGCAAAATGAACAACAAGAATCTATCCAAAAGCTAATCAACATCCAAGCACATCAAGGTGCACACATACATGAGATGCATCGAAGACAAATAGAACAGGCAGAACTATTGGACGAGCAAGGGCATTCGCAGAAGGAGTTTACATGAGCGAGACTGGACATCATATAAATACTCGAGCCAGGCTCGGATACTTAGTAGGACAGCTGCCTCTATTGCATCCAGGAATCGCAAGGTATGAAGAAATGAGGGATGAATTAGCACGAGAAGAAAGACAAAGGGTGGAAGAGAGTCATGAATCAGTGAGGAAGGCACTTGAGGATTGGAAGCAAGCAAGATTGGCACGGATGCGAGGAAATGCAAGAGGACACAAAGAGGATAAGCAAGGAGGGGAGCATGGGCATCCACATGAGTAAAAGGTGGTGGAGTTCCTTCTTTGGTCCATATTTTTCTATGCTTTAAATAAGGAAGATCTTGTATGAAATAGAACATGCTTCCATGTTAGTTTGAACCTTTTTCAATTCTGTCTTTTAAACTTTTTTTGTTGAATAGGTTTATGCTTGCTAGTCTTTATGTCACTGCATCCTTACTTTGCTTACTTGTATGCTTGTCCTTTTGAATCAAATGAAAAGAGAATGAGTGTTTTATAAAAGACCAGAGTGGAGTTCATACTATGGAGTAAGTTCCTGAGTTTGTGGTGTGGTCATAAGTTAGCTAAGTTGGTTCAACCACAAGGTGGGAAGACAACTATCTGTCATGAATACTATGCTTTGAACATACCCATGAGACTAGCTAAATAATAATATCCTAATAAGAAAAAGGGAAAGAACAATCAAAGTTGAAGAATAAAAGAAAAAAATAGCAAGAAAAGAGGCTAGGCACCAAGGGTTTGAGTCTTGAGGGATGTGTCTGTGGTGTTCCTGTACCAAGGATCTCCTTGGATTACTAAGCTCTCAGGGGTGCTTTATCACTTGGTAACTTGGGTTAACTAACCCGGGATTATCAGCTGAAAGTCCACCATCAAGAGCAATCTTTGCTACAGAACATTTAGTAGCCCAAAGAGGTGCTGGACACCAAGACCTCAAGGAAAGAAAATAAACAAACCATGTGCCTGTGGTGTGTATGTATGGGGGAGAGACATGAGGAAGTAGGTCCTTAGGGGTGCTTCAACACCTAGCATCTTGAACCAACTGGTTCGGGAGTGTTGGCTGAAAGCTTATTTTAAAGAGTTGCCCCCTTACAGAGCACTTAGCCTAAGAACACAAATAAGCCCTGAAATGACAACAAAAGGATCAATGAATAAAAGTCGCATGGGATGCAATCACAGTGAGTATTCTAGGACATGATAAAGGTCTGAAAGCCAGTGAAGGAATGAACCTAAGTTGCTATGCATGAAACCACCATAAAACCAGAAACATGACTTCCACAAGAATGCAAGAATGCTCTTGGCATACCATTCATCACCACGTTAGTTGCTAAGTTAACTTAGTTAACGTGGCTTCTAACGTTAAGAAGCAAAAGGGAAGCCAACGTTAGTGACATTCACCTTTGTCACTAACGTTGGCCAAGCTTCCATAAGCCACGTTAACTCCCACGTTAACTTAGTTACCGTGGAAGCTAACGTGGAGAGAGCAATTGGTCGCCAACGTTAGTGACACTTACCTTTGTCACTAACGTTGGGGTGAACCACCAAGAGCCACCATGAGCAACGTTAACTCTCACGTTAACTTAGTTAACGTGGAAGCTAACGTGGATAAAGAGATGATGAGCCAACGTTAGTGACACTCACCTTTGTCACTAACGTTGGAGATGGCTAGCATGACTACGTTAGAAGCCACGTTAACCTAGTTAACGTGGACTCTAACGTGAGAAATAGGGGCACATTAGAATGTTAGTGACAAAGGTAAGTGTCACTAACGTTCTCGAAGGATTGGCAAGCTTACGTTAAGAGTCACGTTAACTAAGTTAACGTGGACTCTAACGTAGGGAAGGGGGAGGCTTATCAACGTTATTGGGAAAGGTAAGTCCTAATAACGTGTGCGAAGGACCAAGAGGCAACGTTAGTGGTAACGTTTGTGCCACTAACGTTGAGGTTAACGTGGCTCATACTTGGGTGAGCAACGTTAGTGAAAAAGGTGATTGTCCCTAACGTTCTCGAACCCACATTTTCACTTAACGTTAACACCACTAACGTCCTGAGCTAAAAGTCCCTACCTACTTCACACTTTCTCTCTGCAAGCAAAGCTAAGCCGAATGAAGTTACTTTCCGCCATTTACATTCAGCTCTTTATTTCCAGCATTTACTGTTTCTGCTATTTACTTTCCCGCCATTTAATTTTCTGCAATTCTCAACTCAAATTCTGGTTCGCTCAACTAGAATATTCCTCTAATTAAAGTTGCTTGATCAATCAATATCTGTGGGATTTGACCTCACTCTATTGTGAGTTTTTACTTGACGACGAATTCGGTACACTTGCCGAAGGAAAATTGTTACGAGACAAGTTTTCCGCATATCACCAGCAAGTCGGATGCCACAGCTCCGACCACAATAGCAGATCTCCTCCGAGATTGACCTTCAGTTTCAGGTAACTCTCAAAACATTGGCGCCGTTGCCGGGGAACCTGAAAGTCACCTCCCATCATGGAGGACAACCTTGACAACGATTACAACTCTGGTTTGGAGGACATAATTCTGTATAAGAACACAGATACCACAACAAAGGATACACCTCAAAACAAAGGAGACAAACAACCCCCAAATACAAAAATTTTGGAGGCCATCCGTGAACAACAGAATCGCCTTAAACAGCTAGAACAAGAAGCCGACCGGCAGCAGGAGGCTGAGCGAGATCTCTGAAGAGAAACCAGGAGGCGTCAAGAGTTGGAAGATAAGCTCCTCAAACTCGAGGTCGACTTCAAAACAAAAGCTACTCGAAGATAGCCCCCGCAAGGACCAAGATCCATTCAGAAAGGAAATCATGAAAGCTAAAGTCCCAAAAGACTTCAAAGCTCCTAATATGACTCCCTACGATGGTACATCTGACCTAAGTCATCATCTCAGCAACTTTAGAAGTCAGATGTATTTTACGGATGCCTCAGATGAAATTTGTTGTAAAGCCTTCCCGGCCACCTTGACCAAAACAGCAATAAAGTGGTTTGACAGCTTGCCGCCAAGGTTGATTGCAAGCTTTGATGACCTCGCCCAAAAGTTTCTGGCCAGGTTCTTCATCCAGAAGGATAAAGCCAAGTATCCTCCAATCCTATTGGGGATTAAGCAAGGAGATCGAGAAAGTCTTCGCAGTTACATGGAGAGATTCAACAAAGCATGCCTAGACATACAAAATCTCCCAACAGAAGCAGCGATTATGGGACTTATCAATGGCCTGCGAGAAGGACCCTTTAGCCACTCCATATCTAAAAAACATCCAACATCTCTGAATGAGGTACAAGAACGGGCGGAAAAATACATCAACATGGAGGAGAACTCCCGATTAGGAGAAACCTCAAAGACTGGATTCTCCTACCTATCTCGGGACAAGGATAAAGATTCTAGGAAAAAGGAAGACCAACCCAATGAGAAACCCAAAAAATGCCACAACTACACCCCTCTTCGGGTATCTCTTGTGGACTTCTATCAAGAGATATGCAACACTGAGAAGATCCCACCACCTTGCCCAATTAAACACAAGAGAGGAGGAAGTCAGATCGAGTATTACGAATACCACTGAGTCTACGAGCATTCTACTAATGAGTGCTATGACCTAAAGAATGTCGTAGAAAAATTGGCACGAAAAGGGAGATTAGATCGATTCTTAGCCAACAGGTCAGATGAACCAAAAAAGAGAAGAATGGACGAAGAGGTCGGACGAGCTGAACGTCCCCTCACACCCCTGAGAGACATATCCACATGATAAACAGTGGATTCGCAGGAGGATGGATCTCTAAATCATCCCGCAAAAGACACCTTAATGAGGTGTACCAGGTCGGAGAAGGGGACAGGTCACCCGACCTCCCCACTATTACCTTCACTCAAGAAGACATCGCAGGCATCATCCTGGGCATGATGACCCCGTAGTCATTACCATCATACTAGCCAATGCCAATCTCCATCGAACATTGGTAGACCAGGGAAGCTCCGCGGATATCCTTTTCAAATCCACCTTTGACAAGCTCAACCTACAAGAGAAAGAGCTCAGAGCATATCCAAATAGTTTATTCGGGCTCGGAGATGCTCCTATCCAGACACTTGGGTACATCCCACTACACACAACATTCGGAAAAGGAATACGGTCTAGAACGTTGAGCATAGACTACATCGTAGTCGATGTGAACTCAGCATACAATGCCCTTATAGGTCAAACAATGTTAAATCGGCTCACCACGGTGGTCTCCACTCCACACCAATGTATGAAGTTCCCAACTACAGAAGGGATTGCTACCATAAAGGGAGACCAGAAACTCGTGCGATGCTGTTACAACGAAAGCCTTAACTTTAAAGGCGACCCCAGAGGAAAGGAAACTAATGCTATAGAACTCGGGGCAGTCAGGGAGGTAAAGTATCCATTATGGCTAGCCAACGTGGTATTGGTCAAGAAGTCAAATGGGAAGTGGCGGATGTGCACTGATTACACTGACCTCAACAAAGTCTGCCCAAAAGATCCCTATCCACTCCCAAACATAGACACACTAGTTGACGCTTCGTCAGGCTATCAGTACCTCTCCTTCATGGATGCTTACTCGGGATACAATCAAATCCCAGTGTATCAACCCGACCAGGATAAAACATCATTCATCACCCCAAAAGCAAATTACTACTACATAGTCATGCCCTTCGGACTCAAGAATGCAGGAGCTACATATCAAAGACTGATGAGCAAAGTCTTCGCCTATCACATTGGGAAGCTAATGGAAGTTTATGTTGATGACATGTTGGTAAAGACACAAAAAGAGGAAACGTTGCTATCTGACCTCACTGAAGTGTTTGATACCATAAGAAAGCATGGAATGAGACTTAATCCCACAAAATGCACTTTTGCGGTAAGCTGGCAAATTCTTGGGCTTCATGCTCACCCAAAGTTGAACTGAAGCAAACCCAGATAAGTGCCAGGCCATACTTCGCATGAAAATTTTGACCTGTGTCAAAGAGGTCCAGCAGCTCAATGGAAGAATAGTGGCTCTGTCTAGGTTCCTTACCGGATCAGCCTTGAGATCTTTCCCCTTCTATGCAACATTAAGGAAGGAAAAGAGGTTTGAGTGGATCCCAGAATGCGAATAAGCCTTCTAAGATTTCAAGAAATTTCTAGGGCAACCACCCATCCTTACTCGACCTCAGGAAGGTGAAGAACTCATACTATATCTCGCTGTAGGAAGTCGGACAATAGCTTTAGCACTAGTCAGAGAAGATGAAAGTGGGCAACAACTCATCTACTTCATCAGTAAAGCTTTGCAAGGGGCTGAATTGAACTATCAAAAGATAGAAAAATTCGCCTACGCCCTTATACTCACTTCCCGATGACTTTGACCATACTTTCAAGCTCACACCATCAGAGTACCAACCAACTAACCCATAAAGGGGATCTTATATAAAAGAGACTTAGCTGGAAGAATCCTACAATGGGCAGTCGAGTTATCCGAATTTGACCTCAAATATGAAGCCTAGACAGCTATCAAATCTCAGTACCTGGTCGACTTCATCGCAAAGTACACTGACACCCCGGGCACCCCCACAGAGTGGAGCCTTTATGTGGATGGCTCCTCAAACAAAACCGAGAGTGGCGCAGGCGTCATTTTAGAGAGTGATTAGGGAACCCAAATCGAGCTCTTATTAAAGTTCGAGTTTTCCGCTTCAAATAACCAAGCTAAATACGAAGCCCTACTGGCTGGTTTGAAGCTGCCTAGGGAGGTAGGAACTCAGAAGCTTACCATTTTTAGCGATTCACAAGTAGTCACCTCACAAATTGAAAGGAGGTACCAGGCCAAGGATCCCACTATGAGGAAATACTTAGACAAGACCAGAGAATAGCTCGGATAATTCAAGGGATATGAGATTCGGCATATACCCAGAGAACAAAATGTCCGAGCTGATGCACTTTCGAAACTAGCCAGCACCAAACCAGGGGGTAATAATAGAAGCCTCATCCAAGAAACACTGCAAAATCCGTCAACCACTGAAGAGAAAAAGGTCCTAAGCATATCAGACCAGGACCAAGGGCTAGTACGAGAAACACAGTAATACACCATAGTACACGACATCCTATATAGGAGAGGAATCTCTACACCCCTCCTAAAATGCGTCCTGACCTCCGCTACAAGGGAAGTTCTCGAAGAATTCCACAGTGGCATGTGCGGCAACCACCTCGAGGCGCGAGCTCTTTCGAAAAAGGTACTCCGAGCTGGATTCTAGTGGCCGACCTTGAAAAAGGAAGCAACAGAGTTTGTCAAAACATGCCCTCCATGTCAGAAGCACGCGAACTTTCACATCGTACCATCCGAAGAATTCATTTGTGTCACTTCACCCTGGCCATTCGCAAAATGGGGGCTCGACCTCCTTGGATCTTTCCCTCAAGGATCAGGGCAAGTTAAGTTCTTCATTGTAGGAATAGACTATTTCATAAAATGGATTGAAGCAGAACCTTTGGCCACTGCCACCTCCCAAAGAAGTTGGAAGTTCTTATACAGAAATATTGTCACAAGGTTTGGGGTCCCATACTCCATTACCACAGACAATGGCACTCAATTCACCGACATGGAGTTCAGAAATCTTGTGGCTGATTTGAAAATCAAGCACCAGTTCACCTCTGTAGAGCACCCACAAGCCAATGGACAGGCGGAAGCCGCCAACAAAGTCATAATAGCCGGGTTAAAATGAAGACTACAGGACGCCAAGGGAGCTTGGGCTGAAGAGCTCCCGCAAGTCCTATGGGCATACCGGACGACACCACACTCAACCATTGGAAAATTACCATTCCGACTTCCTTACGGAATGGAGGCAATGATTCCCATAGAAGTAGAAGAAGGATCTCCTAGAATGATCCTCTACAATGAAGATACCAACTCCCAAGCTCAAAGGGAAGAGCTCGACCTACTTCCAGAAGTCCGAGAAAGAGTTCGGATTAGAGAAGAAGCCCTAAAGCGCCGGATGGCTCTGAGGTATAATCGAGAGGTAATCTGGCGAGGCTTCACCACCAATGATCTCATCTTAATCCGAAATGATATCGGAGCAGGTCGGTCAGAAGAAGGGAACCTAGCAGCCAACTAGAAAGGACCATACTGAATTGCAAAAGTACGGGGGAAAGGTTACTACAAGGTGTCCGATCTCGAAGGGCGAGAGATACCAAGGTCATGGCATGCCTGTAACCTAAGAAGGTACTATAGCTAGAAAATAGTAAAGATCTTAGGTCAAGGCACACTCTTTTTCCTAAAAAAGGTTTTTTAATAAGGCGCCATGCCGAGATCTAAGAAGCTGCCCGACCTAGAAGGGTAAAGCACTCTCATGTACATTCTTATTTATGTTTTTATCTCATTATTATTTGAAATGAAAGTTGTCAATTCCCTAAAAAGTTTCCTACCAAGACGCATTAACCTAAGATCATAAAACGCAAAATTCATCGCCCGATTACAAAGAGGTCGGCAAGGTGAAGCGATAGATGCAAGTTAATGCAAGAAGCTATAAAAAGTAACCCATAGAAAGCGACCTGATAAGGTCTGACTAAAAATGGATTACTAAAAATAACTTAAGAAGGCCCGACAGAGAAGTCGGACCAATGAAAGGATCATTAAAAAGGGACGAAGACATCTCGCAAAGGTCAAAGAAAGGCTAAAAAGCCAAGACAAAAGTGCTTAGCTATAAAAGTACAAGTCTTGCAAAACAGACACTACTTAAAAAGCAAAAGCACAAGTCGAAAGGGCGCTAAAACGTCATCCAAACAAACTATAAAGAAAAGGTTCCTTGTCAGAACACTACCTAAAAAGTTGTTGGAATGTGACTAAAACCCCGGGTAGCAAAGTCGTACAGGTTAACGTCAGCTAAGAAGAGGCATAAGAATGATCTCGAAAAGAACAAGCCAAAAGGTTGAGAAACAACTTAAGGCTCAAAAGTGCTTGGCCAAAAAGGATACAACTACACTCAAAGAAGGATGGATCTCAAAACAGGGCTACAAAGGTCATCCGAGACTAAAAAGGTTCTATATAAAGAACACTAAAAAGTTACCGAACAAGTCATTAAAAGCTCGGACACCAAGCCACAAGGATAATTTAGCCAAAAGCAAAGGGATGATAAGTATCAACTCAAAGCAAGGCATGATCCTAAAGGCAAGGGTAGAAAACCCACTCAAAGGAGGTCGGACTAGGAAATACCTAATTTGCAAAAGGTTGCAAAAAGTCAACCTCTAAACGTTCAGCAAAATGCGTCCATCAAAGTAAAACATTAAAGACTCAAAGGCCACCTAAAAGGTGGCCCAGGAGTTTAAAGTGTTTGTTTTTCAAAACAAAAGTTGCTAAGAAGCAACCAAAATGTCAGAAGAGTCAACCACAAGAGACGTACAAAAATATAAACAAGTTCAAAGTCCACAAGTTAGACTATAACAGTACACAAGCATAAAAAGTTATAGGGGATCTAAATTCGCCCCAGTGGCAACATCCTTTGGAGGAGGAGGAGGAGGTATGGTCGAGATAGGGGTAGCATTGACAACTCCATCTGACCCGTTCTAGATCTCCACGTCAGGCTCAGGAGGGTCGACTTCTGAAGGAATGGAAGAAGCTGAAACTGCCGAAGCTTTGGCTGGTGGCGCAGGAGGAGGACCCTCATCCTCATCATCAAGGGCAGGCACAATCTTACCACCCTCCACCACGTTATCCATACTAAACAAGGAGAGATCGGCCTCGGGAGCAAGAACTCGGACCTGAGCCTTCAGGATCTCGTACATATCGGTCATACTACTCACCATATGTCCTTGAAGCTCCATATAATCATCTTAGGCAGATTAAAGCCTCTCCTTAGTCTCAAGCAACTCACTGTAGGTCCGGGTATAGCTCTCCTTATGCGTTTTTGTAGCCTCCTGAGCTAAATTAGCAGCTGCCTCCGCCCTAGTAGCACACTCCTTCTCTTTATCTACATCAATTTCTAACTTGGCAACCCTGGCATCGAGCTCATCCTTCAGACCTTTTACCCTATCAAATTCAGCCTGGGCGTCCTCTAAAAAGGCCTTGGTAGCACGGACAGGGGACTCCCTAACAACCCGAGATAAGGCCGCGCCAATATTGGCCATCCGAATACTATTACTCGTTATGAAGTCAAGGTGATGAAGGATCGAGACGTCGTCCAGAGGGACTTTACCATGTGGAGCAATCAATTCTGTGGCAAAGGCCACACTATCAAACTCTTTGTCAACAAGATTATACGTCCCAACAGTTTTTTGGCGCTTGGGAGACGGGCTAGCAGCATTAGAAGAGGAGGCAGGACCAGAAGCCGCCTGAGATGGATCAGATGGAATTTTTTGAACTCTAGGGGTCGGGATGATCTTTTTCGGGCCTTGAGAGTCAGAAGTCGGCTTCTTCGGGGGCACCTGAAAAGACCCTTCCCCCGAGACCTTCGCTGTCAAGTTTTGGGCAGTTTTCGCCTTTTTAGCCCTCCGGAAGGCCTTCATTTAGTCTGAAGATTTCACCATCTCTGAAAAGGAAGCCAGGAAAACAAGTTACAATAACAGAAAGGGATAAACTCACAAATAAATAGAAGAAAACTATCTGAAAGAAGTTGGACACTACCTAGCTCGGCACGGAGGAGGGAAGGATCTCCCAAAAACCTTTTTGTGTCTAGATGAGGAGGTTCCCCCCAGTGCTCCTCTAGAACACCTACAAAGGATTATTTTACTTTATCTAGTCTCTCCCAAGAATATTTGGGAGCTACTATATCTTTTTGCCACCATAAAGGGAAGGTGGGCTCATCATTCTCATCCAAAAAGAAAGGGCGAGCATCCTCAACAGCTCGGACCTTGAAGTAATAGTTCTTAAAATCCCGAAAGGACTCATCAAACATTGAAAAAACTTTCTTTCCCTGGGTAGCTCGGAAGGAAATCCAAGAAGCCTTCTTCTTGGCCACTCCAGGTTTTGTCAACACAAAAAGGTAAAGAAAAAGGGATGTGGTAGGTCGAACACCTAATTCTTGACATAACAGCTGAAAAATCTTAATGAAGGCCCAAGAGTTTGGATGAAGCTGGGAAGGGGCCACATTACAAGTCCATAAGAGGTCGATCTCAAAAGCAGTAAAATGGATGGTAATATTCAGCTGACTAAAGAAATAGTCATAAGCATAGAAGAAGGGGCGTTCTCCCCTGAGTCAAGGGAGGGAAACTAACCATCTCCTCAGGATCAGGCGACAATAGCTCATAGTTCTTTTCATTATCCCTATTGCTACAGATCCTATGGAATCTCCTAAGCCTCACACAGTACTTCAGATCGGCCACAGTAACACATAATAGGACTATAGAGTCTAGCCAATCATCCATGCCAGCAGGGATTTTGGTGGACATCTCGACAATATTCCTACGGGTAGACATATAGCAACTACACCTACAGTATGAAAAAAGAAAAGAGGTCACTACCAAATAACTCGGACAGTAAGAGAATAATAAAGAAACAATCAACAAGTGTCAGATATGGCAGCAAAAGGGAACCCCAGGACTCGCAAAAAAATAGAGGATTAACACCAAAAGCCCAAGGGCACCCTTTGGAGGCAACAACAAAGCAGAACCCGAAAAAGGAAACGACACAAAAGACAGAGCCCTAACCCTCTCAAACAAAAGAAAATACAAGGAGTTTTAACCTAAGTACCAGCATTTCTTCATACAAACAGCAAAGATAAAAAGACTGTAACTATCAAAAATCAAGAGCACACGAGAATTGCCTTTGCAAGTTTCAACCTTTTTTCAGGAGAAGTTCAACAAAGATCAAAACTTTGTACGAAGGGAAAGCATGCAAGGGTAAAAGCGATGAGAACGACGACTGATGATGGCCAATTTGTATAGGTTAGGAATTTGATTATCAAAATGGAATTGGCGTTGTGAGTATAGTCCTAACCCAACAAATTGACCATCAATCATATGTTATCACAATACGAAACAAATTATAACCGAGAGTATCTAGCTCCCGGGTCGTTCTTCCCTAGGAGTTGCAAATGAAGTGTCATGTCATTGGCTATGAGAGAGCATGGGGAATTGGGAATGAAAGCAAGAGAGCAAGAAATGTAAATGGAAAGAAATTAAAGTGCAAGAAGATAACTTAGCATGCAAGAAATTAAAAGTCAAAGCAATTAAATGCAAGGAAAGGAAACTTAAAATGCAAGAAACCTCTTGGCATGGATTGAGTGCTAAGGCTACCTATCCTAGCCATTGACCATAAACACATGATGATTATGAAGAGTTAATCCTACTTAGTCAACCTTACATCGAAGATAAGTTAAATAGGCATAGTTGATTTCAATCCCTAAGTCCTATGTCAACACTAAGGGGTCACATAGAGTCAAGGGAGACCAAATCAACTAACTACTCTAATATATCAAACAAGAATGGACATCAATGACTCAAGGATCAGCAAAGTCGTCAATTTCAAGCCAAGTGTTAAGAAAAACTAAGTAAAAACTAAGCCAAGCATTTTATCAAACACTTAGTGTGCATGAAAATGAAATAATATTAAATTGCATTAAAATAAATTCTAAAGCTACCAAAGCAAGAAAATAGCAATAACAACCAAAGAAAGCAACAAATGACATGAAAACATAAATTGCATTAAATGTAAATTAAAATAACAAAGAGTGCTCATAACATGAAAAGTGACATAAAAGAGAAATTAACAAAAGAAATGAAGAAGATAAAGACAAGAAAACATAGAAACATAAATGAAGCTATAGTAAAACAAGAATCAAAGTAGAAATTACAAGAAATTAAACTAAAGAACCCTAATTCTAGAGAGAGGGGGGAGCTTCTCTCTCTAGAAAATAACCTACATAAAGCTAATCTAACCCTAATTTCTCCCCTCCTCCCTTCACATGGAGTGAGGCCTTGCTTAATATAGGAAGAATCAGCTTTAGAAAGTCCAAAAAATGGGCTCTGGAGGCCCAGAAATTGCCCCCAGCGATTTTCATTAAGTGAGTCACGTGCTAGGATGTGTGCGTACGCACAGGTGTGTGCGTACGCACACATGCTGATTTTCCTTTTGTGCGCGCGCATAGGATGTCGTGCGCACGCACACATGGCTTTGTGTTTCTTGTGCATACGCTCAGGGGGTTGTGCGCACGCACACTCCAATGTGTGCTTCTCCTTTGTTTTCTTCATGTTTTCTCCCTTTATACATGCTTCCTTCCACTTTTGCCTTGCCAAACTTGCCTCTAGGACCTAAAATCACTCAACAAACATGTCATGGCATCGAATGGCATAAAAGTGGGATTAAAATCACTAATTTAAGCACAAAATAGCATATTTTCACAATTAAGCTCAATTAAGGGACATAACACAAAAGTATGCTATTTGGACGAATAAATGTGGCTGTAAGTGATGAAATCCACTCCAATTAAACCAAAATATATCATCAAATATGGATTCATCAACAACAAATAAAGCATGTAAAAAGAAAAGGTATAAAGTAAAATACCAACGTGAGGAAGAAGGTAAAACAAGCAGTAAGCCACGAGCAGTCTTCACCAACAAAGCTTCAAAAATCCAAGAAAGGAGCAACCTTGAGGAAGAAAAGCTCTTCTTTGCTGAACAAAGAAATGCACGAAAAAGGCAGGTTGGGAGGCAAGGGCGAAGAACAAAGTAAAACAGAAGGGAGCAGGAGAAAAGGGCTAAGTTCAAAATCTTCTCTTTTCGAAACAAAGAGGGAAAACAAAACGGTAAAAGGGTTAAAAACCTAATCAATAAGCTTTAAAAACAATCACGCATTCCCAAGGAAAATTAAAACGCACGCCAAAGGCACGCCACAATTAAAGGAAGCTGAAAACGCCTCGCATTCAAAAAAGGCGACACTGGACTCACACGAGGAGAAACCACTCAAGACTGACCAAAGTCAAAGATGCTCGAGCACGACGTCCTCAAAGTGGGTCGAAGTTTAGGAGACACGACCTCAAAGGAAGATCGAGGCTCAAGCAGGGGCACTGTTCATACCTTGGGTCGAGCTAGTGATGCCAAGGCATCTTAGGCTAGTCTCATTAGCATTTTTTTGATAGTTTTAGATGTTTTATGCATTTTCTTGAGCTTAAAGTAACCAAGAATGGTTAAAAGAAGAACAAAGCAATGAACCATCCAAACAGTATGATTTTGATGCAAATTCCATGAGTTTTTAGTTATATTACTTGAATGCGATGAATGGAAGATTTCTCATGAAATTTTGCAAGACTTTGATGCAATTGTTTGGATGATTTCAGGGAAGAAGAGGCTAGGCAAGGAAGCAACAAAGTCAATAAAGGAAGCTTGAATATCACATGTGGAGTTTAAGTTCCGGCGTGCCAGGTTGGATGAAGACAAAAACGACTGACCTCTTATAAAGGTTGGTCGACACCGACCTCTTCCCAAAGAGCTCGGCCAAATTGCTACAAGGACCCAAGTAGGCCCAAAGCAAAAGATCACAGCCCACCTAAAGGCGGCTGGCCAAAGATAAAAGGACTCACCCACAAAAAGATAAGATAAGATAACTAACTTATCTCAAGGGAGGTCACTCCACACTACTATAAATATACTGAAGCACACAAGTATAACTCATACTCTGATTCTACACACAAAACCTACTCAAAGCCCATGCTAACTTAAGCATCGGAGCCTCTTGCAGGTACCACCACCCTCCGGTGATCAAGGATCAGCAACATCCCAAGGACCAGCAAGTTGGATGCCACAGCTCCAACCACAACAGCAGATCTCTTCCGAGATCGACCTTCAGTTTCAGGTAACCCTCGGAACAACTAGTCTCGACCTGCGAAGATAAGGTCGGTTAGAAAGTATAATATAACCCAAAGAGTATACCATACATCCTGCTTCTCCATGATTAAAACCTCTAAGAGGGATATACAATTACGATTCACGAAAATAGAGAATATAAAATCTAAGGTTCAAAGTACAAATGTAAAGGAGTCTTTGCTTTCTAAAGAGAGTCTGGCACGCTCAATGTGGTTCACCACGTCCTGCATCTAAAATACAAAATCCAACAATGGGTGAAAATCCAAAGGTTCCTAGTAGGGTAATAATTCTAAATAGAGACTATGTAAAAAGATATGAACCCGCTAGGCAATCCTAAACTCCAGTAATTCAATGTTCAAGCCTAGGGTCCTTTTCAATACCAAACAGGAAAAACTCTAACAGATACTTCAAGTTTATCCTTTACTTGTCTCTTTATTAACAAAGTTCCATAATATAATAATAATTCTTTCGCAGTTACAAACTAAGAATTTTAAGTTAAACAATTTATTCATCGGCTTTTAAATTGATACCGCTATAATCTCTTTTCTATCTGTTAATCATCTCAATCTCTAGCGATTGTCATCTTGCCAAACTTGGCTACAATTTAAAGTTATAAATCTCATCTAATCATCCATCTTATATCGATTATTCTCTACATTTAGTCTTAACCCGGAGCAAGTGGGACAAACCACAACCCTTGCATCTACCTTGGGAGTACCAATCTCAACCCAGAGCAAGTGGGGCAAACCACAACCCTTGCATCACTAACAACCCTCAGCATCAACATTGCCAGCATAAGAAATCTCTCAGTTGTTCAAACACATACAAAATAATACAAAGAATACACAAGTAGAGAGAATAGATAAAGCAATTAGTTCAAAAAGTATATAGATACAATTATTCAAGAAGGAAAATGTAACACCTTACCATGCAGAGTTTTACGCTTAAGTCATAAAGCAGAGGTGGCGAGGTATTATGACCTCTAAATGAAAAAGACGTATGTATCGATATAGTTGAAAGGAATTCATAATGAGGAGCCTTGAAGAAAAGTTTAAGCAAAATCGCAAAAAAAGAAAAGCGCATGGCACATGTAAACAAATAATTAGCCAATAAATCAACTTTTAATCCAAGAAATTAGAAAATTGAATTTTATAGTTTAATGTGATAAAGCTATTAAAAACAGGAATTTCGACACTAATTTTAAAGAATTTGGCATAAGATTGGGTCAAACAGGCCGAACCGGTCGAACTGGGCCCAAAATAGGCCCAATGGCCCAACCAACTCACTCAATTTAATGAGCTCAGCTCATCACTCCTTCCTCACTCATGCAAACACCCTGAACAGGTTCAGCAAAGCGGAAGAACACCCTTCCAAGCACAAAACCTAGCTTGATCTTCAAATCCAAATAACTTTTGATCCGGAGCTCCGATTGAGGAGCCGTCAGCGGCCACGCGTTCATCTCGAAATTCTCTACAAAGTAAACTAACTAATTTGGTAAAAAGTTCAATTTTTCATACCCATATTCTCCTTCTTCAGTTTCGAAATTCATGAGTTTTAGAATTGAGAGTTATGATATTTTGATGTTTTAGGATCGAATTAGCTTGCGAGAATTTTTGGGTGTTATTCTATTAGTCCATGGGTAAGGTAAGAAGCTCTTAAACCTTGGTAAAATTCCAATTTAGTAAATCCTATGTTAAATTATGATGAAATTATATATTATTAGATTAGATGTTTGAAATTTGAAGTAATTGGTGGTGTCGGTAAGCTGAATTCGGGTTGCAGTAACTGAATTATGTTCGGCACACTATTTGGAGCTTTAGGTATTTGCAAAACGGCAATAATTTGTGGTGCTCCGAGCATTAGAGAGAAATCGGCTAAGGTATGGTTTAGGTTTCTCGTATTTAATATATAATATCTTGTGAAAACTTAGGCTAGTTGACCATAGGATAAGAATGAATGCATGAGTATGTTTAATGCTTAGCACCTTTGATGATGATTGTAATATGAATTGAGTATTTGTTGGATGATAATCTTGTTGGTATATCTGAGAAATTGATGCATGAGATTGTTAAAATTGAGGAAGGATGGGATGTGGAGGTTGTTGAGGTACCGAAAGAGTATGTTGTGATGATTTTGTGTATGGTAGGTTGAGTTTGAGTTGTTATATGATTATTGATGAGTATTGATTTGAAGTATATTAAAGTGAAAATCTTAAATGAGTTGAGGAATTGAGAATTGAATAGTTTAAATGGTTGAATTATTGATTAAAGGTTGATAAGCGTTTGGCATTGGTTATGAGTGTTTTGAAAGTGTCTTGGTTGATAGTGGTTTGGTTTGAAAATGAAAATTTGGTAAAAATAGAGGTTGATATTTTTGAGAAAAAATCTGGCTTTTATCAAAATTTGGCGGGCCATAACTTGGTTTCCAGACTCCCAAATTATTTCAAACTTGTTTCATATAAACATTGGGTCCGTGAAGTTTACGCTGTTCAAAGAACGGATCAAAAATGTTTTAAAACGAAAAAGTTATGCACGTTGGAAGTTTGGACTGCAAAGTTGAAAATTTTGCAACATCAGCATTTTTTGCTATTCTGCATAACTTGCGTATGCGACCACTGCATGTAACGCAACCAACCTATTCGGGTTGGGTATCTCGCGTACGCGAGCAGGGTGCTTGCGTACGCGAGTATAGAAAAATGTACGCACCACCCCTGTTTTCAGCACACTTGATTTTATGTTTTTAAAACCTAATTTAAAACCTCTAAACCTCTATTTTTACTCCCCAATGTCCTAATTCTTAAAATTAATCATAGGAAGGGAGTTGAATACTGAGAGGATAATAACTTGTGAGTGAAGAAAGATTGTAAATGGGTAATGTAAGTTGAAAAGTTTAATGGGAAGGGTGGTTCGTAAATAAATGTGATTGTGGCCCCGGGTAGTAGGCAGTGGCGAGGTCCACTTGCTCCGGGTATGAGATGAGGAAGAAGAAGTATGAATACTGAGTTAATTATGAATTTTGGATGAGATACCTGGGTAGTAGCAAGGATGGTAGTTCGTCCCGCTTGCTCCAGGTTAATATTTGAGACTTGATAACAATGATGATTGATTTAAGCTGAATGAATGTATGTTTGAGACCCTGGGCAGTGGCAAGGATGGTGGTTCGTTTCGCTTACTCTAGGTCAGAGATTATGATGCCTGGGTAGTAGCGATAGTAATAGTTATTCCACTCGCTCCAGGTTGAGCTTTTAAACACCCGCGTGGGTAGTAGCTCAAACCCACTTGCTCCGCGATGGGTGTTTCAGTCCATGGTTAGCTACCAGGACGTGTCAGGTTGGCTATATAACCGACGGATGATATCATCAGTCATAGGATAGGCATACATCATGTGCATATTATTTGCTTGCTTGTTGTGCATTAATTGGGAATGCCTAATTGATTATAATATGCTAATTGTTATACTTGCTATCTGTATTACTTGTATTCTACTTGTGCTTGTCTTTGTTTGCTTGTCTGTCTATGCAAGTTCACCGGAGATGGAGAAACGGAGGAAAGGTGGGAAGACTCAGGGTTAAGCTTAAGCTTAAGCTAGGCTTAGATATCCTTAGATGACCACCCATTTAAGATTTCTGTTTTAGTACTTTAGGCTTTATAATCTGAGTGTCGACGTTCTAGGATTGCCTCTGGCATTCCCAGGACCCTATATCTTATGTGCGTGGCACCTTTACCATGCTGAGAACCTCTGGTTCTCATTCCATACTATGTTGTTGTTTTTCTGATGCAGGTCGAGAGGCACCTCGGTAAGCATCTGGAGCTTCTGCAGTGAAGTGGATTTATTTTGGAGTTTTATTTTTGGACTTTTGCTATATGTGTATAGACTCTCCTCATATATATACTTGTGTTATTTTGTACCTCTTAGAGGTTTATGGAGAACTAGGGTTTTATATATGTATTTTGGACTTTGGGTTATGTATATATATGTGTGTAAATATTCTCCGGCCAGCCTTAGCTTCGCAGGCTGAGTTAGGGGCTTGTTATTTTGTATTCTTGACCCACTATTCCTACTTTCTGTTTATTTACGCTTGTGAATCTTTAGTTTTCTTTGTACGTAAGTAATCTTGTTTCCTGAGCGTTGCGCTTTTTATTTTGTGATTTTGTGTTATCCGTTTTTCAACGCTCCTTGTATACTGTATCCTTTTCAACATTATTTTAGAGGTCTTAATACCACACCACCTCTATTTTATGGTTTAAGCGTAAAGCTCTACGTGGTAGGGTGTTACAAATTACGCGAGGATTTCATCTTACCCACCAAATTAAGAATTTTACCCCTCATCGATTTCTCGAGAAGAAGGAAATTTAGGTATGTCTTCAGGGAATGCTTCTGGGAATTATCTTACCACTGGAAGATGATTGATGAGCGGATAATTTAAACCCTTTTTGGCATTATTTTTACATAGTTTTAAGTATGATTTAATTACTTTTTATTATATTTTTATTAGTTTTTATTCAAAAATTACATTTCTGGACTTTACTATGAGTTTGTGTGTTTTTCTGTAATTTCAGGTATTTTCTGGCTGAAATTGAGGGACTTGAGCGAAAATCTGATTCAGAGGCTGAAAAAGGACTGCAGATGCTGTTGGATTCTGACCCTCCTGCACTCGAAGTGGATTTTCTGGAGCTACAGAAGCCCAATTGGCGCGCTCTTAATTGCGTTGGAAAGTAGACATCCTGGGCTTTTGGTGCAGAATTTCTAACCACAGACTAACCGGCAAGTGCACCGGGTCGTACCAAGTAATACCTTACGTGAGTAAGGGTCGATCCCACGAGGATTAATGGATTAAGCAACAATAGTGTTTGATAGGATTAGTTAGACAAATAGAAAATAGTGTTTGGAAGTTCAAAAGCATTAAAAAATAAAGAAGAGTTTGAAGACAGGCAGGTGAATAGGTGAGGAATAAAATATGAAGAAACAGTTAAGGTTTCAGAGTTATCTATTTTCCAGATTGACTCTTCTTATTATTTTATTTTAATCATGTAAGATCTAATTTATGGCAACTATATGTGACTAGACCCTAATTCCTTAAACCTTTCGATTCTCCTCTAAAATTCATCAACAGCCAATTCCTTGGTCAATTAATTCCAATTAGGGGGTGAAGTTCAATTCTAGTTATATGCCACAGAAATCCTAATTACCCAAACAGAAAAGGATTATATGTCACGTATCCTATTAAATCCAGATAAATTAGAAATTTAGGAGAATATGTTTTCAAGCTATTGTTCAAGTAAAGAGCTTTTCCAAGTTATACAAGAACGCATTTAGAAAGAGGGTCATACTTCCATTCCACCCAATTTCATAAAATAAAGAACGAAAACAATTCTTAAATATAAATCCATACATAAATTAAAATAGAAAAAATAATAAAATCAATCCATACAAATAGACAGAGCTCCTAACCTTAACAATGGAGGATTCGTTGCTCATAGTTCAGAGTAGAAAAATAAGGATTCAGGTAAAAATGTACTACTCCTAACAATGATGGATCTGAATCCCCTTTTATAACTAATCCTAATAATTTAAAAAATAAAATTTCTAAAATTAAAATTAAAATAATATATTTTCCTATTTAAAAATCAAATTTAAATTTAAATTCGAATTAATTAACAAGTCTTCAGCTGATAGGTGGGGACCACTTGATTTGTCCATTCTGCAGCTTCTAATCTGTGTTTTCTGGGCTGGAAACTGGGTCAAAACAGCCCAGAAATCGCTCCCAGCATTTTTCTACATTTTCTGCACGTGGCGCATGTCACGCCTACGCGTCAGTCACGCGTACGCGTCGATGGTCTTTTTTCGCGAGTCACGCGGACGCGTCGGTCATGCGTACGCGTCGTTGATCGATTCTTCAAATCACGTGTACGCGTCAGTCACGCGCACGCGTCGCCATGGATACTTCCAAATCACGCGCACGCGTCAGGCACGCGTGCGCGTCGCTCCTCGCTGCCATCTCCTTTGCTTCTTTTGCTGCAGAAACTCCATCAAATCCAGCCGAATGCTACCTAAAATAAACAGTATTGCACAAAACTCAAAATAGCATCCATAGTGGCTAAAATATAATTAATTCTTAATTAAACTCAACAAATTACATGCAAATTTACTAGGAAAAAATAGGAAAGATGCTCACGCATCACAACACCAAACTTGAGTTGTTGCTTATCCTCAAGCAACCAAAACTAATATAAGCTTAGGATGTGAATTTGCATGAGAATGAGAGTTCGATTAAGCTCATGTCTCTTCTTATAGTGGGGTTTACAACTGCAATCCTGAATAGTTTTGGCATCTCATTTTATCCTTTGAAGTTCAGAATGATTGGCATCCATAGGAACTCAGAATTCAGATAGTGTTATTGATTCTCCTAGTTCAGTATGTTGATTCTTGAACACAGCTACTTTATGAGTCTTGGCCATGACCCTAAGCATTTTGTTTTCCAGTATTACCACCGGATACATAAATGCCACAGACACATAACTGGGTGAATCTTTTCAGATTGTGACTCAGCTTTGCTAGAGTCCCCAGTTAGAGGTCCCAGAGTTCTTAAGCACACTCGTTTTGCTTTGGACTACGACTTTAACCGCTCAGTCTCAAGCTTTTCACTTGACACCTTCACACCACAAGCACATGGTTAGGGACAGCTTGATTTAGCCGCTTAGGCCAGGATTTTATTCTTTTGGGCCCTCCTATCCATTAATGTTCAAAAGCCTTGGATCCTTTTTACCCTTTTCCTTTAAAGGGTTCTTGGCTTTTTCTGTTTGCTTTTTCTTTTTCTCTTTTTGTATTTTTTTCGCAAGCTTGTGTTTTTCATTGCTTTTTCTTGCTTCAAGAATCAATTTTCTGATTTTTCAGATTATCAATAACATTTCTCTTTTTTTCATCATTCTTTCAAGAGCCAACAATTTTAACATTCATAAACTTCACTATCAAAAAAATGCACTGTTCATGTCATGCATTCATAATCACAGAAAATACCACCACGTTTAAGTAAATAAGACTATTCTTCAATATAGACTCACTTTCTCATGCAATATATCACTCCTGTATTTTTTTATTTGAATTCAAGCTCAGTGAGTAATACATGAGACATCTTTTCGGAATTAAAGCAATTAAGAGAAAACTAAACTAGACCTAGGATTCTAACTAATAAAGGATCATACAACAAACAAAGCAAAATAGCAGGAAACCAAAACATAACATAGACAACGAGGGACGAAATAAAAATGAAAGGAACTCAACCACCTTAGTTATCCTAGTGGTCGTTTATTCTTCAGGTTGTGCTCCTCAGTGAAGATAATTCGCCTACCTTTTGGTGCCATAGGAATAAAAAGAAAACCCTTAAGCGAAGCATCAACACCAAACTTAAAAGTTTGCTTGTCCTCAAGTAAAGAAGAACTGAAAATAGAAAGAGACAAATATTATTATGAAAGAAAAAGGAAAGGATAAAAGAACAAGAGAGAATTAGGATTGGGAGAGGGAGAAAGAAAATTGAAACTGGGCAACGAAGGCGACGCGTACGCGTGGGTCGCGGGACTTCCTTAATGACACGTAAGCGTCAAGCACGCGTCCGCGTGCTCTGGATTTTGTGCGATTCGCACGAAGCCAGCCGCGCGCACACGTAACTCTCTGTTCACGTGGCTTTGGGACCAATATTGGCATACGACGCGTTCGCGTCGTGCACGCGCACGCGTGGATAGCCGTTTGGTCAATTGACGCTGGTGCACGAAATTGTGATGTCCAAGCTCAAACAATCCCTGGCAACGTGAGCAACTTGGTGCTCTGATCTCAATACATAATTGTCACAACTTCGATACAACTAACCAGCAAGTGCTGCGTTCCCAGATGATCCTAAGATCCTAAGATGATCAAAAGATTAAAAGCTGATCAAAAGATACCTAATACAATAGTACAAGGTCCTATTTATAATAAACTAGCTACTAGGGTTTACATGAGTAAGTAATTGATGCATAAATCCACTTCTGGGGCCCACTTGGTGTGTGCTTGGGCTTGGGCTTGAGTGTTACACGTGCAGAGGTCATTTGTGGAGTTGAACGCCAGTTTTTGTGCCAGTTTGGGCGTTCAACTCTGGTTTTGGATCCTTTTCTGGCGCTGGACGCCAGATTTGGGCAGAAGGCTGGCGTTGAACGCCAGAACCATGCTTGTCTGGGGCCCACTTGGTGTGTGCTTGGGCTTGGGCTTGAGTGTTACACGTGCAGAGGTCATTTGTGGAGTTGAACGCCAGTTTTTGTGCCAGTTTGGGCGTTCAACTCTGGTTTTGGATCCTTTTCTGGCGCTGGACGCCAGATTTGGGCAGAAGGCTGGCGTTGAACGCCAGAACCATGCTTGTCTGGGGCCCACTTGGTGTGTGCTTGGGCTTGGGCTTGAGTGTTACACGTGCAGAGGTCATTTGTGGAGTTGAACGCCAGTTTTTGTGCCAGTTTGGGCGTTCAACTCTGGTTTTGGATCCTTTTCTGGCGCTGGACGCCAGATTTGGGCAGAAGGCTGGCGTTGAACGCCAGAACCATGCTTGTCTGGGGCCCACTTGGTGTGTGCTTGGGCTTGGGCTTGAGTGTTACACGTGCAGAGGTCATTTGTGGAGTTGAACGCCAGTTTTTGTGCCAGTTTGGGCGTTCAACTCTGGTTTTGGATCCTTTTCTGGCGCTGGACGCCAGATTTGGGCAGAAGGCTGGCGTTGAACGCCAGTTTACGTCGTCAATTCTTGGCCATGGTTAGGGACAGCTTGGTTTAGCCGCTTAGACCAGGATTTTATTCCTTTAGGCCCTCCTATCCACTGATGCTCAAAGCCTTGGGATCCTTTTTATTTGCCCTTGCCTTTTGGTTTTAAGGGTTATTGGCTTTTTCTGCTTGCTTTTTCTTTTTCTTTTTTTTTTCTATATTTTTTTTTTTGCCTAAATTTTTTTTTTTCTGCAAGCTTTGTTCTTTGCTGCTTTTTCTTGCTTCAAGAATCATTTTTATGATTTTTCAAATTATCAAATAACATGTCTCCTAGTCATCATTCTTTCAAGAGCCAACATATTTAACATTCTTAAACAACAACTTCAAAAGACATATGCACTGTTCAAGCATACATTCAGAAAACAAGAAGCATTGTCACCACATCAATATAATTAAGCTAAGCTCAAGGATAAATTCAAAACTCATGTACTTCTTGTTCTTTTGAATTAAAACAGTTTTTATTTAAGAGAGGTGATGGATTCATAGGACATTTATAACTTTAGGACAAAGTCACTACTACTAATGATCATGTAATGAAGATACAAACATAGATAATCACATAATATAGAAAACGAAAAACAGAGAAAGTAAGGACAAGGAATGAATCCACCTTAGTGATGTCCTTGAGCTCTTCTATGTCTCTTCCTTGTCTTTGCTGCTCCTCCTTCATTGCTTTTAGATCTTCTCTGATTTCATGAAGGATGATGGAGTGCTCTTGATGTTCCACCCTTAGTTGCTTCCAATAATTGTGTGGAAGAAAATGTATCCCCTGAGGTATCTCAGGGATCTCTTGATTTGCAGTCAAATGTTCTACCACTGAGCTATAGACCCTTGATGGAAGCTTTTGTCTTTCCTTTCCTCTTTTTAGAGGCCTCTCTGGCCTTAGGTGCCATCAATGGTTATGGAAAAAATAAAAAAAAGCTATGCTTTTTACCACACCAAACTTAGAATGTTGCTCGCCCTCGAGCAAAAGAAGAAAGAATAGAAGAATAAGAAGAAGATATGGAGGAGATGGATGGGAGTGTGTATTCGGCCATATGGGTGGGATTGGGTGGGAGAGAGATGTTGATGAATTTTGAAGGTAGTGGGTGTATAGATGTGAGTGGTAAATGGAAAACAGAAGGGATGATCATGAATGGAAAGAGAGATGATGAGGTAGGTGGGGATCTGTGGGGTCCACAAATCCTGAGATGATCCTGTGGGGTCCACAGATCCTGAGGTGTCAAGGCATTTACATCCCTGCACCAATTTAGGCATGTAAAATGCCCTTGCACACAACTCTGGGCGTTCAGCGCCAGGTTGGTGCCCATTTTGGGCGTTCAA
>NC_029794.2:38174573-38174769 GCF_000816755.2 Arachis ipaensis
AGCAGCTTGCACTCCATAGATTCCCAGTTTCTCTATTACAGAGAGGGGCATGAGGTTTATTCCTGAACCAAGGTCACACAGAGCTTTAAAGATCATGGTGCCTATGGTACAGGGAATTATGAACTTTCCAGGATCCTGTCTCTTCTGAGGCAATATCAGTTGATCCAGATCACTTAGTTCATTGATGAACAAGGGA
>NC_029794.2:38174782-38177565 GCF_000816755.2 Arachis ipaensis
GAATACCACAGACAAGGTTTAGACCTTCCGGATTCTCTTGAATGCCGCCATCATTCTAGCTTACGCCACGAAGACTCTGGTCAGGAGATCTAAGAGATACTCATTCTAGCTTAATTCATGTAGAACAGAAGTGTTTGTCAGGCACGCGTTCATAGAGGAGAATGGTGATGAGCGTCACACATAATCATCACCTTCATCATATTCTTGAGTGCGAATGGATATCTTAGAAGAGAAATAAGAAGAATTGAATAGAAAACAGTAGTACTTTGCATTAATCTTTGAGGAACAGCAGAGCTCCACACCTTAATCTATGGAGTGTAGAAACTCTACCGTATGAAAATACATAAGTGAAGGTCCAGGCATGGCCGAGAGGCTAGCCCCTCTGATCTAAGAACAATGCATTCCCAGATGATCCTAAGATCCTAAGATGATCAAAAGATTAAAAGCTGATCAAAAGATACCTAATACAATAGTACAAGGTCCTATTTATAATAAACTAGCTACTAGGGTTTACATGAGTAAGTAATTGATGCATAAATCCACTTCCGGGGCCCACTTGGTGTGTGCTTGGGCTTGGGCTTGAGTGTTACACGTGCAGAGGTCATTTGTGGAGTTGAACGCCAATTTTTGTGCCAGTTTGGGCGTTCAACTCTGGTTTTGGATCCTTTTCTGGCGCTGGACGCCAGATTTGGGCAGAAGGCTGGTGTTGAACGCCAGTTTACGTCGTCAATTCTTGGCCAAAGTATGGAATATTATATATTTCTGGAAAGCCCTGGATGTCTACTTTCCAACGCAATTGGAAGCGCGCCATTTCGAGTTCTGTAGCTCCAGAAAATCCACTTTGAGTGCAGGGAGGTCAGAATCCAACAGCATCAGCAGTCCTTTTTCAACCTCTGAATCTGATTTCTGCTCAAGTCCCTCAATTTCAGCCAGAAAATACCTGAAATCACAGAAAAACACACAAACTCATAGTAAAGTCCAGAAATGTGAATTTAACATAAAAACTAATGAAAACATCCCTAAAAGTGACTAGATCCTACTAAAAACATACTAAAAACAGTGTCAAAAAGCGTATAAATTATCCGCTCATCAGACGCGCACGCGTCAGGGACGCATACGTGTGGGCAATTTTGTGCTTCTAGCACACTTCCAGCCCCAAACCAGCACAACTTTCTGTCCAAACACCTTGTACGCCAATTTGTGATGTCACGCGTACACATCGATGACGCGGACGCGTGGAGTGCCAAAATCATGAATGACGCGTACGCGTGGGGTACGCGTCCGCGTGGGCTTGTTTGTGCGAAAGACTTCATTCTGGCGCCACTCCCGCGCAACTCTCTGTAACTTTTATTTTTCTCGCACCCCTAGATGACGCGTACGCGTCAGCGACGCTTGCGCGTCGGGTACTTTTTTTTTTTTTGAGGTGTTCGGTTCCTGTTATAAAATAGCTGCATGATCAGAAAATTAGTAAGAACTTAATAAAAATCAAATAAGTAAGAAAACTACTACTACGAAAAATAACTAAGGATACGAAATTATCGGGTTGCCTCCCGACAAGCGCTTCTTTAACGTCACTAGCTTGACGGTCAGTTCTGCTAATTCAGCAGATGAGTGGACCTCTGGCGCTCAATCTCGCCTCCAAGATAATGCTTCAACTTCTGGCCATTCACTGTAAATTTTCTATCAGAATTCTCTTCCTGTATTTCCACATGACCATATGGTGAAGCTCTGGTAACCAAAAACGGTCCTAACCACCGAGATTTCAGCTTCCCAGGAAAAAATTTGAGCCTTGAATTATATAGCAGCACTCTCTGTCCTGGCTCAAAGACTCTGATGGCAATGTTCTTGTCATGCAGTAACTTGGTTCTTTCCTTATAGAGCTTGGCATTCTCATAAGCTGAATATCTGAATTCATCAAGCTCATTCAACTGAAGCATTCGCTTAATTCCTGCAGCTTCTGAATCAAGATTTAGATACCGGATTGCCCGGTAAGCCTTGTGTTCCAGCTCAACTAGCAAGTGACAGGCTTTGCCATAGACCAACTGATAAGGGGACATGCCAATGGGAGTCTTGTATGCTGTTCGGTATGCCCAGAGAGCATCATCAAGCTTCCTAGACCAGTCCTTTCTTGAAACACTGACGGTCTTCTCTAGAATCCTCTTAAGTTCCCTGTTGGAAACTTCAACCTGTCCACTTGTCTGAGGGTGATAGGGGGTTACCATCTTATGACAAACTCCATATCTCTGTAGAAGAGAGTCCAGTTGTCTGTTACAGAAGTGACTTCCTCCATCACTAATGAGTGTCCTTGGGACACCAAACCGGTTGAAGATATATCTCTGAAGAAAGCTCATTACCACCTTGGCATCATTGGTGGGTAGAGCTACAGCCTCCACCCACTTGGACACATAATCAACGGCCACTAGAATATAGTTATTTGCATGTGAGGGTGGGAAAGGTCCAATGAAATCAATACCCCACATATCCAACAACTCAACCTCAAGAATCCCCTGCTGTGGCATTTCATGGTTGGCAGGGAGATTCGTGGCTTTTGCACATCTGTCACAGTGCTTCACAAATTTTCTTGAATTCCTGAAGAGAGTCGGCCAGTAAAACCCACTCTGAAGGACCTTTGTAGCTGTCCTTTCACCACCAAAGTGGCCTCCATATTCAGAACCATGACAGTGCTAAAGAATCTGCTGTGTTTCATCATCTGGGACACATCTCCTGATTATACCATTTGAACACCTTTTAAAAAGGTATGGTTCCTCCCAAATGTAGTACTT
>NC_029794.2:38180183-38204578 GCF_000816755.2 Arachis ipaensis
CAAACTCATAGTAAAGTCCAGAAATGTGAATTTAACATAAAAACTAATGAAAACATCCCTAAAAGTGACTAGATCCTACTAAAAACATACTAAAAACAGTGTCAAAAAGCGTATAAATTATCCGCTCATCAGACGCGCACGCGTCAGGGACGCATACGTGTGGGCAATTTTGTGCTTCTAGCACACTTCCAGCCCCAAACCAGCACAACTTTCTGTCCAAACACCTTGTACGCCAATTTGTGATGTCACGCGTACACATCGATGACGCGGACGCGTGGAGTGCCAAAATCATGAATGACGCGTACGCGTGGGGTACGCGTCCGCGTGGGCTTGTTTGTGCGAAAGACTTCATTCTGGCGCCACTCCCGCGCAACTCTCTGTAACTTTTATTTTTCTCGCACCCCTAGATGACGCGTACGCGTCAGCGACGCTTGCGCGTCGGGTATTTTTTTTTTTTTTGAGGTGTTCGGTTCCTGTTATAAAATAGCTGCATGATCAGAAAATTAGTAAGAACTTAATAAAAATCAAATAAGTAAGAAAACTACTACTACGAAAAATAACTAAGGATACGAAATTATCGGGTTGCCTCCCGACAAGCGCTTCTTTAACGTCACTAGCTTGACGGTCAGTTCTGCTAATTCAGCAGATGAGTGGACCTCTGGCGCTCAATCTCGCCTCCAAGATAATGCTTCAACTTCTGGCCATTCACTGTAAATTTTCTATCAGAATTCTCTTCCTGTATTTCCACATGACCATATGGTGAAGCTCTGGTAACCAAAAACGGTCCTAACCACCGAGATTTCAGCTTCCCAGGAAAAAATTTGAGCCTTGAATTATATAGCAGCACTCTCTGTCCTGGCTCAAAGACTCTGATGGCAATGTTCTTGTCATGCAGTAACTTGGTTCTTTCCTTATAGAGCTTGGCATTCTCATAAGCTGAATATCTGAATTCATCAAGCTCATTCAACTGAAGCATTCGCTTAATTCCTGCAGCTTCTGAATCAAGATTTAGATACCGGATTGCCCGGTAAGCCTTGTGTTCCAGCTCAACTAGCAAGTGACAGGCTTTGCCATAGACCAACTGATAAGGGGACATGCCAATGGGAGTCTTGTATGCTGTTCGGTATGCCCAGAGAGCATCATCAAGCTTCCTAGACCAGTCCTTTCTTGAAACACTGACGGTCTTCTCTAGAATCCTCTTAAGTTCCCTGTTGGAAACTTCAACCTGTCCACTTGTCTGAGGGTGATAGGGGGTTACCATCTTATGACAAACTCCATATCTCTGTAGAAGAGAGTCCAGTTGTCTGTTACAGAAGTGACTTCCTCCATCACTAATGAGTGTCCTTGGGACACCAAACCGGTTGAAGATATATCTCTGAAGAAAGCTCATTACCACCTTGGCATCATTGGTGGGTAGAGCTACAGCCTCCACCCACTTGGACACATAATCAACGGCCACTAGAATATAGTTATTTGCATGTGAGGGTGGGAAAGGTCCAATGAAATCAATACCCCACATATCCAACAACTCAACCTCAAGAATCCCCTGCTGTGGCATTTCATGGTTGGCAGGGAGATTCGTGGCTTTTGCACATCTGTCACAGTGCTTCACAAATTTTCTTGAATTCCTGAAGAGAGTCGGCCAGTAAAACCCACTCTGAAGGACCTTTGTAGCTGTCCTTTCACCACCAAAGTGGCCTCCATATTCAGAACCATGACAGTGCTAAAGAATCTGCTGTGTTTCATCATCTGGGACACATCTCCTGATTATACCATTTGAACACCTTTTAAAAAGGTATGGTTCCTCCCAAATGTAGTACTTGGCATCTGTTAATAGCTTCTTTACTTGTTGCCTGCTGTACTCCCTTGGGATAAAATTCATAGCCTTATAATTTGTAATGTCTGCAAACCAACGAGCTTGCTGAATGAGGAACAATTGCTCATCCGGAAACGTCTCAGTCACAGTTGTGGGTGGTTGTACTCTTGCTTCAGGCTCAATTCTGGAGAGATGGTCAGCTACTTGATTTTCTGACCATTTCCTGTCTTTTATCTCAATATCAAACTCTTGAAGGAGCAACACCCATCTGATTAATCTTGGTTTAGAATCCTGCTTGGTTAGAAGGTACTTCAAAGCAGCATGGTCAGTATAAACAATAACCTTAGAATAAAGTAAATAGGACCTAAACTTATCAACAGCATACACAACAGCTAATAATTCCTTTTCTGTAGTTGTGTAATTCTTTTGAGCATCATTTAACACACGATTGGCATAATAAATGACATGTACAAGCTTACCATGCTGCTGTCCTAAAACAGCTCCTATAGCAAAATCACTAGCTTCACACATTAATTCAAATGGTAAATCCCAGTCAGAGGGAGCTATAATGGGAGTAGAAGTAAGGTTTGCTTTCAGAGTTTCAAAAGCATGCAGACAATCAGAATCAAAGATAAAAGGAACATCAACAACCAACAGGTTGCTCAATGATTTAGCAATTTTAGAAAAATCCTTTATAAATCTTTTATAAAATCCTACATGACCCAAGAAACTCCTAATTGTCTTAACATTAGTTAGTGGTGGTAATTTTTCAAGTACCTCCACCTTTACTCTGTCAACCTCAATCCCCTTACTTGAAATCCGGTGTCCAAGAACAATGCCTTCTGTAACCATAAAATGGCATTTTTCCCAATTTAAAACAAGGTTTGATTCTTGACACCATTTCAAGACAAGAGATAAATGTTTAAGACAGGATTCAAAAGAATTACCAAAAACAGAAAAGTCATCCATAAATATCTCAATAAACTTTTTAACCATATCAGAAAAATTGAAAGCATACACCTCTGAAAAGTTGCTGGAGCATTGCAAAGTCCAAATGGCATTCTCCTGTAGGCAAATACTCCAAAGGGGCATGTGAATGCTGTCTTCTCTTGATCTTGAGGGTCCACTGTAATTTGATTATATCCAGAATATCCATCTAGAAAACAATAAAAGGCGTGACCAGCTAACCTCTCAAGCATCTGATCAATGAAAGGCAGGGGGAAATGATCTTTCCTTGTAGCAGTGTTGAGCCTCCTGTAGTCTATGCACATTCTCCATCCTGTGACTGTTCTTGTAGGAATAAGCTCATTCTTTTCATTCTTGATCACTGTCATCCCTCCTTTCTTGGGAATTACCTACACAGGACTTACCCAAGGACTGTCAGAAATAGGGTAAATAATACCTGCTTCCCATAATTTCATTACCTCTTTTTGGACCACCTCTTTCATAGTTGGATTGAGTCTCCTTTGTGGTTACACAACTGGTTTGGCATCATCTTCAAGGAGGATTTTGTGCATACACTTGGTTGGACTAATCCCTTTCAAGTCACTAACGGTCCACCCAAGAGCTGTTTTATGGCTCTTGAGCACTGAAACAAGCGCCTCTTCCTCTTCAAGCTTCAGGGAAGAGCTAATAATTACTGGATATGAATCATTTTCACCCAAGAACACATATTTCAGAGAAGGGGGTAAGGGTTTGAGCTCAATCTTGGGGGCTTCCTCCTCCTTGATTGGTGTTTTCATCAGCTTCTTTTGGGGTGGTGAATCATCAACTTCAACTAATTCACACTCAGAAATAGGATCCAGAACATCATCAAGTACCTCAGTTTCCAGTACTTCTTGAACAAGTAGTTCAATAACATCTATTTTCATACACCCCTCAGAATCATTGGGGTGCTTGAGGTCTTCAAAAACATTTAGGACCACCTGTTCTTCATTGACCCTCAGTGTTAATTCACCCTTTTGCACATCAATCAAAGCTCTACCTGTAGCTAAAAATGGTCTACCAAGTATAATAAAGGGTTTTACCTCCTCTTCCATGTCTAATATAACAAAATCAACAGGAAAAATAAATGGTCCTACTTTAACAAGTAAATCTTCAACCATACCCACAGGTAATTTAATAGAAAGATCAGCAAGTTGAAGAGAAATACGAGTAGGTTTTACCTCCTCAATTTGAAGCTTTTTTATCACTGAAAGTGGCATGAGGTTGATGCTAGCTCCAAGATCACATAAAGCTCTTTGAATGTCGACTTCTCCAATGGTGCAAGGAATGACAAAGCTTCCTGGGTATGGCATCTTCTCAGGAATGGTGTGTTGAATAATAGCACTGCATTCCTTGGTTAACACCATGGTTTCTTGCTCCTTCCAATTCCTCTTGTGGGTCAATAACTCTTTCATAAATTTAGCGTAGAGAGGCATTTGCTCCAGAGCTTCTGCAAAAGGAAGGTTGATCTACAGCTTCTTGAAGGCATCTAAAAATTTAGAGAATTATTTTTCTTTGGATGCCTTCTGAAGCCTCTGAGGATATGGCATTTTTGGCTTGTATTCAGGAGACTTTGGTAAGGTGGGATAAGTGTCAAGAGAGTTAGGAAACGGGTTGTCTGCATGCTTAGGAGGGGCGTGCTCTACTTCTTCCTTCTTCTCCTCTGGAGTTTCCTTTTCAACTAGATCTTAATTGACCTTGGTCTCAGAACCAGCTGCCTTACCACTTCTCAATTGAATAGCCTTGCAATCTTCACTTGGGTTTACCACTGTATCACTAGGAATGTATTTGAAGACCTTTCAGGTAATTGCTTGCTCATTTGACCCATTTGCACGTCCAAGTTTCTAATAGAGGCTCTGGTTTCTTGCATGAAACTCATCATCATCTCCCAATTAAAATCTTCTTGGGATTCAGAATTTGCCTGCTGAGGTGGTTGTTGTTGCTGAGAATAAAATTGGCGGTTATTATGGTTGTTCTATTGAAAACTGCCCTGAGAACTATTGTTAAAATTCTGAGGTCTCTGAGGTTGATCTCTCCACCCAAAATTTGGGTGATTCCTCCACCCCTGATTGTATGTCTTAGAATATGGATCATTGTTGGGATTTCTAGGACCACTCGCCATGTAATTCATTTGTTCAGAAGAGGGTTGAGCATAATCATAATTATCATTTTGCATAAAGTTACCTGCCATGTCATAGGAGACTTCCTGTGGTGGATTTTGGGTGTTGATAGTTGAGACTTGCATGCCACCCATCTGTTAAGTAAGTAGATTTATTTGCTGAAACATCAGCTTGTTCTGAGCAAGAAGAGCATTAACAGCTTCTACTTCCAACACGCCTATCTTCTGAGGGGTCTCAGAGTTCACAGGATTCCTGTTAGATGAGTATGAATATTGGTTGCTTGCAACCAATTTAATCAGCTCAATAGTTTCCTCTGGTGTCTTCTTCTTGTGCAATGAACCACCTGCAGAAGTGTCTAGGCTCATCTTGGACATCTCACCCAAACCTTCATAAAAGATATCTAGTTGGGTCCATTTGGAGAACATGTCTGGAGGGCATTGCCTAGTCAGTAGCTTGTATCTCTCCCAAGCTTCATAAAGAGTTTCACCCTCCTTCTGTCTGAAAGTCTGAACCTCCAACCTGAGCATAGTCAGCTTCTTTGGTGGGAAAAATTTAGTGAGAAATTCTGTAACAACCTTTTCCCAAGTATTCAGACTCTCTTTTGGTTGGGAATCTAACCACAGCTTTGCTTTATCTCTCAGAGCAAACGGAAAGAGCATGAATTTGTACACCTCTGGGTTCACTCCATTTGTCTTCACAGTATCACAAATCTACAAAAAATCAGATATAAATTGATTTGGATCTTCATGAGGAAGTCTATGATATTGGCAGTTTTGTTGCACCAGGGTGACCAATTGTGGCTTCAACTCAAAGTTGTTTGCAGCTATAGGAGGTACCACAATACTTTTTCCATAGAGATCCGCAGTAGGGGCAGAATAAGAGCCAAGCACTCTTCTCTGTTGATCATCCTCTTTCGGATTTGCCATATTGGCATTAGCATTATTATTAGGATCCATAGTGGATTCTGTAGCCTTGTAAAGTTTTGCTTTTTGCAAACGCCGCCTGAAGGTTCTTTCAGGTTCAAGATCAAAGTCTAAGAGATGTTCTTTGTCTCTGTTCCTGCGCATAAACAAACAGAAGACAAGAAAAGATGGGACTCTCTACGTCAAAGTGCAGAGAAGTCCCTGTGAGGTAACCTGTGTAAAATAATAAAATAAAAATACTAAATAAAAAAATTTTCAAAAATTTTAAAAAAATAAACAAAAAAATTAAAATAAAAATCAACTAGGTAACACCAAACTTAATTTCAGAAATTAAGGAAAAAAATATTAATACTAAAATATTAATTTTTTTAACTTAATAAAACAGAATTAAAATAAAATTAAAACTAAAAGAGATAAAAACAAAAATAAAAAATAAAAATTAATAATAATAAAATAAAACTAATTAAAATCGAAACGCCTAATCTAAACAATCAAACAACTAATAGTTGTTAATCACAGTCAATCCCCGGCAACGGCGTCAAAAACTTGGTGCGGAATTTCTAACCACAGACTAACCGGCAAGTACACCGGGTCGTACCAAGTAATACATTACATGAGTTAGGGTCGATCCCACGAGGATTAATGGATTAAGCAACAATAGTGATTGATAGGATTAGTTAGACAAACAGAAAATAGTGTTTGGAAGTTCAAAAGCATTAAAAAATAAAGAAGAGTTTGAAGACAGACAGGTGAATAGGTGAGGAATAAAATATGAAGAAACAGTTAAGGTTTCAGAGTTATCAATTTTCCGGATTGACTCTTCTTATTATTTTATTTTAATCATGTAAGATCTAATTTATGGCAACTATATGTGACTAGACCCTAATTCCTTAGACATTTCTATTCTCCTCTAAAATTCATCAACAGCCAATTCCTTGGTCAATTAATTCCAATTAGGGGGTGAAGTTCAATTCTAGTTATATGCCACAGAAATCCTAATTACCCAAACATAAAAGGATTATATGTCACGTATCCTATTAAATCCAGATAAATTAGAAATTTAGGAGAATATGTTTTCAAGCTGTTGTTCAAGTAAAGAGCTTTTCCAAGTTATACAAGAACGCATTTAGAAAGAGGGTCATACTTCCGTTCCACCCAATTTCATAAAATAAAGAACGAAAACAATTCTTAAATATAAATCCATACATAAATTAAAATAGAAAAAATAATAAAATCAATCCATACAAATAGACAGAGCTCCTAACCTTAACTATGGAGGATTAGTTGCTCAAGGTTCAGAGTAGAAAAATAAGGATTTAGGCAAAAATATACTACTCCTAACAATGATGGATCTGAATCCCCTTTTATAACTAATCCTAATAATTAAAAAAATCAAATTTCTAAAATTAAAATTAAAATAATATCTTTTCCTATTTAAAAATCAAATTTGAATTTAAATTCGAATTAATTAACAAGTCTTCAGCTGATGGGTGGGGACCACTTGATTTGTCCATTCTGCAGCTTCTAATCTATGTTTTCTGGGCTGGAATCTGGGTCAAAACAGCCCAGAAATCGCTCCCAGCATTTTTCTGCGTTTTCTGCACGTGGCGCATGTCACGCGTACGCGTCGATGGTCCTTTTTCGCGAGTCACGCGGACGCGTCAGTCATGCATATCTGTCGCTGATCGATTCTTCAAATCACGCGTACGCGTCAGTCACGTGCACGCGTCGCCATGGATACTTCCAAATCACGCGCATGCATCAGGCACGCGTGCGCGTCGCTCCTCGCTGCCATCTCCTTTGCTTCTTTTGCTGCAGAAACTCCATCAAATCCAGCCGAATGCTACCTAAAATAAACAGTATTGCACAAAACTCAAAATAGCATCCATAGTGGTGAAAATATAATTAATTCTTATTAAACTCAACAAATTACATGCAAATTTACTAGGAAAAAATAGAAAAGATGCTCACACATCAGCTTTCCAGCAATATATAATAGTCAATACTTTTCCCGAGATTTGATGGCCCAAACTGGCGTCCAAAGACAGCCTAAAATATCTTGGCGTAAAATGCCCAAACTGGCACTAGAATTGGAGTTAAACGCCCAAACTGGCACCAAAGCTGGCGTTTAACTCCAGAAACAGCCTATGCACGTGGAAGCTTCAATGCTCAGCCCAAGCACACACCAAGTGGGCCCTGGAAGTAGATTTTTGCACTATCTGCACTTAGTTATTCATTTTCTGTAAACCCTAGGTTACTAGTTTAGTATAAAAACTACTTTTAGAGATTTATTTCATATCTTTTGAAAATATTTGGTATCACATCCTTGGAATATCTTTTGATTATTGTTCACGTTTGAGGGCTGGCCTCACGGCCATGCCTAGACCTTTCACTTATGTATTTTCTACGATGAAGTTTTTACACCCCATAGATTAAGGTGTGGAGCTCTGCTGTTCTTCATGAATTAATGCAATTACTACTGTTTTCTATTCAATTCACGCCTACTTCTTCTCCAAGATATACTCTCATACTTAATTCAGTTAAGTCAGAATGAAGAGGTGACCCATGACAATCACCCAATCTTCGTTACTCGCTTAGCCAAGATCGCGTGCCTGACAACCACAAAGCGGTCTACATGATGTTGAACGTAGTCGTTGGACGACAGCTGGAGTATATTCTCTTGGATATCTAATACACGGGTCGAGTCCGTGAGATTAGTATCTTCGTGGTATAGGCTAGAACCATTAGCAGCATTCCTAAGATTCAAAAAGTCTAAAACTTGTCTGTGGTATTCCGAGTAGGATTTGGGAAGGGATGGCTGTGACGAGCTTCAAACTTGCGAATGTTGGGTGCAGTGACAGTGTGCAAAAGGACAATGGTCCTATTCCGACACTAGCGGGAACCGACAGATGATTAGCCGTGCGGTGACAGCGTATATGGATTTGTTTTCATCCGAGAGGATGATACAGCTTGCCATGGAAGGAGGTAATGCATGGTTGGAAGAAGGCAGTGGGAAAGCAGAAGTTCAGAAGCAACAAAGTATCTCCAGACGCTTATCTAAAATTCCACCATTGAATTACATAAGTATTTCTATTTTATTTTCTGTTCTATTTATATTTTAATTATTAAAGCCTTATAACCATTTGAATCCGCCTGACTGAGATTTACAAGGATGACCATAGCTTTCTTCAAGCCGACAATCTCTGTGGGATCGACCATTATTCACGTAAGATTTATTACTTGGACGACCTAGTGCACTTGCTGGATAGTTACGCGGATTTGTGTAAAAGATGAGATCACGTTCTCCCACACTAAGTTTTTGACGCTGTAGCCAGGGAATGAACAATCACGATTTTGCGTACCAAGTTTTTGGTGCCGTTGCTGGGGATTGTTCGAGTTTGGACAACTGACGGTTCATCTTATTGCTCAGATTAGGTAATTTTATTTTAATTTTAAGCTTTTTATTTTTAAAAAATTCAAAAAAATAAATAATATATATTTTATTTTGTTCTTCAGAATTTTTAAGAATGATTTCTAGAGTTTCATCATGATCTGTTGAAGCTTGGCTGGCTGTCAAGCCATGTCTAAATTCTTTTGGACCGAGGCTTCCACTTATCATTGCAGGAGCTTTTTGATTCCCATCAATATGGATGTTGTATGTAATGCTCTGCTGAAGCTTGGCTGGCCATTGGCCATGTCTAATCTTTTGGACCGAAGCTTTCACATAAAGCTTGGCTGGCTATTAAGCCATGTCAAAATTTTTGGACCAGAGCTTTAGACTAACATTGCATGATTCCTGGAATTCTTATTAAAAATTTTGTATCTTTTTATTTTTTTTCCAAATTAATTTTCAAAAAATTAAAAAAATTAATAAAATCATAAAAACTAAAAATTTTTGTGTTTCTTATTTGAGTCTTGTGTCAAATTTTAAGTTTGGTGTCAATTTCATGTTCTAACTTTTCTTAAAATTTTCGAAAATTCATGCATGTGTTCTTCATTGATCTTCAAGTAGTTCTTGATGATTGTCTTTGTTTGATCTTTACATTTTCTTATTTTGTGTCTTTTTCTTATTTTTCATATGCATTCTTGAATTATTAGTGTCTAAAGTTTAAAAATTTTTAAGTTTGATGTCTTGCATGTTTTTATTTTCTTAAAAATTTTCAAAAACATGTTCTTGGTGTTCATCATGATCTTCAAAGTGTTCTTGGTGTTCATCTTGACATTCAAAGTGTTCCTGCATGCATTAGTTGTTTTGATTTTAATTTCTTATGTCTTGTGTCTGTTTGATGTTGTTCTCTTTCCTCATTAATTTCAAAAATAAAAAAAATCTTTCCCTTTATTTTGCTCATAATTTTTGAAATTTTGAATTGATTTGGTAAAAAATTTTAAAATTTAGTTGTTTCTTGTTAGTCAAGTCAAAATTTCAAATTAAAAATTCTATCTTTTTCAAAAATCAAATCTTTTTCATTTTTTTTTATTTTCGAAAATTTTCAAAATTGATTTTCAAAATCTTTTTCTTATTTTTATTTCATATTTTCGAAATTAATGCTAACATTTAATGTTTTGATTCAAAAATTTTTAAGTTGTTACCTGCCTGTTAAGAAATGATCAATCTTTAAACTCTAGAATCATATCTTTTAGTTTCTTGTTAGTCAAGTAATCAACTTTAATTTCAAAAATCAAATCTTTTTAATTTCCTTTTTAAATCTTTTTCAAAATAAATTTCAATCATATCTTTCAATCATATCTTTTTGAAAACTTAATTTCAAAATCTTTTTCTAACTTCTTATCTTTTCAAAATTGATTTTCAAATCTTTTTCAATTAACTACTTGACTTTTTGTTTGATTTTAAAAGTTTACTATTTCTTATCTTTTTCAAAACCACCTAACTACTTTTCTCTCTCTCTAATTTTCGAAAATCACTAACCACTTTTTCAAACTCTGTGTTCGAATTCTTCTCCTTCTCCCTCTTTCATTCTATTCTTCTATTCTTCTACTCACATAAAGGAATCTCTATACTGTGACATAGACGATTCCTCTTCTTTTCTGTTCTCTTCTTTTCATATGAGCAGGAACAAGGATAAAAACATTCTTGTTGAAGCTGATCCTGAACCTGAAAGGACTCTGAAGAAGAAATTAAGAGAAGCTAAAGCACAAAACTCTGAAGAGGACCTAATAGAAATTTTCAAAAAAGAAGAAGACATGGCAGCCAAAAATAACAACAATGGTGGATATGCAAGGAAGATGCTTGGTGACTTTACTGCACCCACTTCTGACTTCTATGGAAGAAGCATCTCAATTCTCGCAATTGGAGCAAACAACTTTGAGCTTAAGCCTGAATTAGTTTCTCTAATGCAGCAGAATTGCAAGTTTCATGGACTTTCATTGGAAGATCCTCATTAGTTCTTAGCTGAATTCTTACAAATCTGTGACACTGTTAAGACCAATGGGGTTAATCCTAAGGTCTACAGACTTATGCTTTTCCCTTTTGCTGTAAGAGACAGAGCTAGGACATGGTTGGACTCAACCTAAAGAGAGCCTGAACTCTTGGGAAAAGTTGGTCAATGCTTTCTTGGCCAAATTCTTTCCACCTCAAAAGTTGAGCAAGCTTAGAGTGGAAGTCCAAACCTTCAGACAGAAGGAAGGTGAATCCTTCTATAAAGCTTAGGAAAGATACAAGCAATTGATCGAAAGGTGTCCTTCTGACATGCTTTCAGAATAGAGCATCTTATGTATATTCTATGATGGTCTGTTTGAATTGCCCAAGATGTCATTGGATCACTCTGCTGGTGGATCTCTTCATCTAAAGAAGACGTCTGCAGAAGGCCAGGAACTCATTGAAATGGTTGCAAATAACCAATTCATGTACACTTCTGAAAGAAATCATGTGAATAATGGGACAACTCAGAAGAAAGGAGTTCCTGAGATTGATACTCTGAATGCAATATTAGCTCAGAATAAAATATTGACTCAGCAACTCAATATGTTTTCTCAGAGTCTGACTGGAATGCAAGCTGCATCCGGCAGTACTAAAGAAGCTTCCTCTGAAGAAGAAGCTTATGACCCTGAGAACCCTACAATGGAAGAGGTGAATTACATGGGAGAATCCTATGAAAACACCTATAATCCTTCATAGAGAAATCATCCTAATTTCTCATGGAAGGATCAACAGAAGCCTAATCAAGGCTTCAATAATAATAATGGTTAAAAAAATAGGTTTGGCAATATCAAGCCTTTTCCATCATCTTCTGAGCAACAGATAGAGAATTCTAAGCAGAGCCTCTCTGACTTAGCAACCATAATCTCCGATCTAAGTAAGACCACTCACAATTTCATGACTGAAACAAGGTCCTCCATTAGAAATTTGGAGGTACAAGTGGGTCAGCTGAGTAAAAGAGTTACTGAAATCCCTCCTAGTACTCTCCCAAGCAATACAGAAGAGAATCCAAAAAGAGAGTGCAAGGCCATCAACACGTAAAAAATGGCCGAACCTGTAAAGGAGGGAAAGGCAGTGATTTCCACTGAGGAAGACCTCAATAGATGTCCACTGGCCACTAAGAAGTTCCCTATTGAAGAACCAAAGGAATCTGAGGCTCATACAGAGACCATAGAGATTCCACTAAACTTACTGTTGCCTTACCATTCATGAGCTCTGACGAGTATTCTTCTTCTGAAGAGGATGAAGATATTATTGAAGAGCAAGTTGCTCAGTATCTAGGAGCAATCATGAAGCTGAATGCCAAGTTATTTGGTGATGAGACTTGGGAGGATGAACCTCCATTGCTCATCAATGAAATGAATACCTTGGTTTAACAGAAACTACCTCAGAAGAAATTGGATCCCGGAAAGTTCTTAATACCTTGTAACATAGGCACCATGACCTTTAAGAAGGCTCTGTGTGATCTTGGTTCAAGTATAAACCTTATGCCACTCTCTATAATGGAGAAACTAGGGATCTTTGAGGTACAAGCTGCAAGAATCTCATTAGAAATGGCAGACAATTCAAGGAAACAGGCTTATGGACTTGTAGAGGATGTCTTAGTGAAGGTTGAAGGCTATTACATCCCTGCTGACTTCATAATCCTAGACACTGGAAAGGATGAAGATGATTCCATCATTCTTGGAAGACCCTTCCTAGCCACAGCAAGAACTGTGATTGATGTGGACAGAGGAGAGTTAGTCTTTCAATTGAATGAGGACTACCTTGTGTTTAAGGCTCAAGGATCTTCTTCTGTAACCATGGAGTGGAAGCATGAAAAGCTTCTATCAATACAGAGTCAAACAGAGCCCCACACTCAACTTCTAAGTTTAGTGTTGGGAGGCCATCATCAAGCTCTGAGTCTCTGTGAAGCTCTCTAAGAGCTCACTGTCAAGCTATTGACATTAAAGAAGCACTTGTTGGGAGGCAACCCAATGTTATTTAATTATATTTATTTATATTCCATTGTTATTCTATGTTTTCTTTAGGTTGATGATCATGTGAAGTCATAAAAACAACTGCAGAATTAAAGCAGAATAAAAAATAGCATAAAAAATAGAACACCCTGGAGAACAGGCTTATTGGCGTTTAAACGCCAGTAAGGATAGCAGAATGGACGTTTAACGCCTAGCCTAGCAGCATTCTGGGCGTTAAACGCCAGAATGGGCAGCACTCTGGGTGTTTAACGCCAGAAAGGGGTGTCTGGTGTCTGGCTGGCGTTAAACTCCAGAAAGAGGCAGCAGACTGGCGTTTAACACCAGGAAAGGTAGCAGAGCTGGTGTTAAACGCCAGGATTGGCACACAGTGTGCGTTTAAATGCCAGATTGGTGCAGGGAGCAGAATTTCTTGACACCTCAGGATTTGTGGACCCCACAGGATCCCTACCTACCCTACCTCTTCTTCTCTCCTCTTCATACCTTTCTATAACACTCTTCCCCAAATACCCTTGACCAATCACATCAACAACTCTTCCCCAAACACCCTTCACCTATCAAATCCTACCCTCTTCCCATATCATCTTCACCACTCACATCCATGCATCATAAACCCCACCTACCTCACCATTTAAATTCAAACCATTTCCCTCCCAAACCCACCCATTCCCACACAGATCCCCTCTTCCTCCTACCCTATAAATAACCCTCCTCACTACCTCAACTTTCACACATCACAAACACTTCTTACCCCTTTGGCCGAACCACTCACCTCCCTCTATCTCCTCCATTTCTTCTTTTTCTACTCTTTTCTTTCTTCTTTTGCTCGAAGACGAGCAACCATTCTAAGTTTGGTGTGGGAAAAGCTAAAGTTTTTTGTTTTCCATAACCACTAATGGCACCTAAGGCCGGAGAAACCTCTAGAAAGAGGAAAGGGAAGACAATTGCTTCCACCTTCGAGTCATGGGAGATGGAGAGATTCATCTCAAAGGTCCATCAAGACCACTTTTATGAAGTTGTGGCCAAGAAAAAGGTGATCCCCAAGGTCCCCTTCAAGCTCAAAAAGAGTGAATATCCAAAGATCCGACATGAGATTCGAAGAAGAGGTTGGAAAATCCTCACCAACCCCATTCAACAAGTCGGGATCTTAATGGTTCAAGAGTTCTATACCAATGCATGGATCACTAAGAACCATGACCAAAGTGTGAATCCGAACCCAAAGAATTGGCTCACAGTGGTTAGGGGGAAACACTTGGATTTTAGTCCGGAAAATGTGAGGTTAGCATTCAACTTGCCAATGATGCAAGGAGATCCTCACCCTTTCACTAGAAGGGTCAACTTTGATCAAAGGTTGGACCAAGTTCTTAGGGATATTTGTGTGGAAGGCGCTCAATGGAAGAGAGATTCAAGAGTCAAGCCAGTTCAACTAAGAAGGCTTGACCTTAAACCATTGGCTAGGGGATGGTTGGAGTTCATCCAACGTTTTATAATTCCTACTAGCAACTGGTCTGAAGTTACTATAGACCGGGCTATCATGATCCATGGTATATGAATAGAGAGGAAGTAGAAGTTCATGAGATCATATCCCTAGAACTCTACAAGGTGGCAGACAAGTCTTCTACTTTGGCAAGGTTTGCCTTCCTTCATCTCATTTGTCACCTATGAAATTTAGCTGGAATTGTCATAGAGGAACACATCCTCATTGAAGAGGACAAGCCCATCACTAAGAGAAAGATAGAGCAAACAAGAGAGCCCACTCATGGACCTCAACAAGAGCATGAGGAAATTTCTCATCATGAAATCTCTGAGATACCTCAAGGGATGCACTTTTCTCCACAAAACTATTGGGAGCAAATCAACACCTCCCTAGGAGAATTAAGTTCAAACATGGGACAACTAAGGATGGAGCACCAAGAGCATTCCATCCTCCTCCATGAAATTAGAGAAGACCAAAGAGCCATGAGGGAGGAGCAACAAAGGCAAGGAAGAGACATTGAGGAGCTCAAGCACTCCATAAGATCTTCAAGAGGAAGAACTAGCCACCATCACTAAGGTAGACCCATTCTTTAATTTTCTTGTTCTTATTTTTTTGTTTTTCGAAAATTATGGTTTATGTTTTGTCTATGTTTGTGTCTTTATTACATGATCATTAGTGTCTAGTGTCTATGCTTTAAAACTATGAATGTCCTATGAATCTATCACCTTTCTTAAATGAAAAATATTTTTAACTGCAAAAGAACAAGAAGTACATGGTTTCGAATTCTATCTTGAAATTAGTTTAATTATTTTGATGTGGTGACAATACCTTTTGTTTTCTGAATGAATGCTTGAACAGTGCATATTTTTTGAATTTTTTGTTTATGAATGTTAAAATTGTTGGCTCTTGAAAGAATAATGAAAAAGGAGAAATATTATTGGTAATCTGAAAATTCATAAAATTGATTCTTGAAGCAAGAAAAAGCAGTGAATAGACAAAGCTTGCGAAAAAAAAGAAAAAGAAAAAGAAAATGCAAGCAGAAAAAGCTAATAGCCCTTTAAACCAAAAGGCAAGGGTAAAAAGGATCCAAGGCTTTGAGCATTAATGGATAGGAGGGCCCAAAGGAATAAAATCCTGGTCTAAGCGGCTAAACCAAGCTGTCCCTAACCATGTGCTTGTGGCGTGAAGGTGTCAAGTGAAAAGCTTTAGACTGAGCGATTAAAGTTGTAGTCCAAAGCAAAAAGAGTGTGCTTAAGAGCTCTGGACACCTCTAACTGGGGACTCTAGCAAAGCTGAGTCACAATCTGAAAAGGTTCACCCAGTTATGTGTCTGTGGCATTTATGTATCCGGTGGTAATACTAGAAAACAAAATGCTTAGGGTCACGGCCAAGACTCATAAAGTAGCTGTGTTCAAGAATCAACATAGTGAACTAGGAGAATCAATAACACTATCTGAATTCTGAGTTCCTATAGATGCCAATCATTCTGAACTTCAAAGGATAAAGTGAGATGCCAAAACTGTTCAGAAGCAAAAAGCTACAAGTCCCGCTCATTTAATTGAAGCTAATCTTCATTGATAAGTTTGGAATTCATTGTATATTCTCTTCTTTTTATCCTATTTTGTTTTCAGTTGCTTGGGGAAAAGCAACAATTTAAGTTTGGTGTTGTGATGAGCGGATAATTTATACCCTTTTTGGCATTATTTTTACATAGTTTTTAGTATAATTTAATTACTTTTTATTATATTTTTATTAGTTTTTATCCAAAAATCACATTTCCAGACTATACTATGAGTTTGTGTGTTTTTCTGTAATTTCAGGTATTTTCTGGCTGAAATTGAGGGACTTGAGCAAAAATCTGATTCAGATGCTGAAAAAGGACTGCAGATGCTGTTGGATTCTGATCCTCTTGCACTCGAAGTGAATTTTCTGGAGCTACAAAAGCCCAATAGGCGCGCTCTCAATTGCTTTGGAAAGTAGACATCCTAGGATTTCCAGAAATATATAATAGTCCATACTTTGCCCGAGATTTGATGGCCCAAACTGGCGTCCAAAGACAGCCTAAAACATCTTAGCGTAAAACGCACAAACTGGCACCAAAATTGGAGTTAAACGCCCAAACTGGCACCAAAGCTGGCGTTTAACTCCAGGAATAGCCTATGCACGTGGAAGCTTCAATGCTCAGCCCAAGCACACACCATGTGGGCCCCGAAAGTGGATTTCTGCACTATCTACACTTAGTTATTCATTTTCTATAAACCCTAGGTTACTAGTTTAGTATACAAACTACTTTTAGAGATTTATTTCACATCTTTTGAAAATCTTTGGTATCACATCCTTGGAATATCTTTTGATTATTGTTCACGTTTGGGGGCTGGCCTCACGGCCATGCCTAGACCTTTCACTTATGTATTTTCTACGGTGGATTTTCTACACCCCATAGATTAAGGTGTGGAGCTCTATTGTTCTTCATGAATTAATGCAATTACTACTATTTTCTATTCAATTCACGCCTACTTCTTCTCCAAGATATACTCTCGTACTTAATTTAGTTAAGTCAGAATGAAGGGGTGACCCGTGACAATCACCCAATCTTCGTTACTCGCTTAGCCAAGATCGCGTGCCTGACAACCACAAAGCGGTCTACATGATGTTCAACATAGTCATTGGACGACAGCTGGAGTATATTCTCTTGGATATCTAATACACGGGCCGAGTCCGTGAGATTAGTATCTTCGTGGTATAGGCTATAACCATTAGCAGCATTTCTGAGATCCGGAAAGTCTAAACCTTGTCGGTGGTATTCCGAGTAGGATCTGGGAAGGGATGGCTGTGACGAGCTTCAAACTTGCGAATGTTGGGCGCAGTGACAGTGTGCAAAAGGACAATGGTCCTATTCCGACGCTAGCGGGAACCAACAGATGATTAGCCGTGCGGTGACAGCGCATATGCATTTATTTTTATCCGAGAGGATCATACAGCTTGCCATGGAAGGAGGTAATGCATGGTTGGAAGAAGGCAGTGGGAAAGTAGAAGTTCAGAAGCAACAAAGCATCTCCAGACGCTTATCTGAAATTCCTACCATTGAATTACATAAGTATTTTTATTTTATTTTCTGCTCTATTTATATTTTAATTATTAAAACCTTATAACCATTTGAATCCGCCTGACTGAGATTTACAAGGATGACCATAGCTTGCTTCAAGCCGACAATCTCCGTGGGATCGACCCTTACTCACATAAGGTTTATTATTTGGACGACCCAGTGCACTTGCTGGTTAGTTACGTGGATTTGTGTAAAAGATGAGATCACGTTCTCCCACACCAACTTTTTGGCACTGTAGCCAGGGAATGAACAATCACGATTTCGCGTACCAATGATTCAAATTCTGTTTATCACCCAACACGCTTGTAGCCAAAAGCATGAAACCCTAACATTCACTTCCACTATAACCCACCACCACACAATTTAAATAGTATTCCTCCACCACCACCGGTCCTTCTAACCCTTCCAACATAAATTGAAATGATCATTCAGAATAATCGAGCAGTACGTGATGTTTTGATAGCCAATCCAATCCCAGAATTAGATCGAGGCCAGTCATCGGTAGGCATATCAAGTCATGAACAAAGGTGCAGTGTTTAATTCAAAACGGAACTTTTGACAACTGATAAACCACTATTTTATTGTTTATCTTATGCTCAATTGAGTGGATTTTATCAATCTTTCATACACTTATCCATACAAAATGCATAGTTTTACAATTTCCTTCCTGAATTTGTGCTATGATTGAAAACATGCTTCTTTGGCTTTAAATTACCAAATATTAATCCTCTTTTATTACCATTAGATGCCTTGATATGTGTGTTAAGTATTTTCAGAGATTATAGGGCAGGAATGACTTGGAGGATGGAAAGGAAGCATGCAAAAGTGGAAGGAATACAAGAAACTGAAGAAACTGCTAAAGTTGTCCAGCCTGACCTCCTGGTACTAAATCAACAATAACTTGAGCTACAGAGGTCCAAATGAAATGGTTCTAGTTGCATTGGAAAGCTAACGTCCGGGACTTTGCAAAAATATATAATTTGCCATAGCTTCCCCAAATCCAGGTGATGCGAATGCGTGGATCACGCGGACACGTGACCTGGCAAAAACACAATCCGCGCGAATGCGTGGACGACGCTTCCGCATAACTTTGCAGCGACCTGTACATACCAGAAATCGCCCAACGATTTCTGGACTATTTTTTGACCCAGTTTTCGGACCAGAAAACATAGATTAGAGGCTATAAAGTGGGGGAATGCATCCATTCATCAATCATACATACACATTCACAATTATTAGGATTTAGATGTAGTTTTAGAGAGAGAGAGAGGCTCTCTCCTCTCTCTTAGGATATAGGATTTAGATTTTTAGAATTAGGATTTCTCTCAAGTTTAGGATTATTTCTCTTCAATCACAGGTTCAATATTCCTTTAATTTATTTTCTACTTTTATTTATTCCACTACTTTAATTGTCATTTATCTTTTCAATTTGGCTTATGAACCATTCATGTTATGATTTTTTTAATTAATATATTTTGAGGTATTTCAGATTTTATTTTGCTTTAATTTATTTATGAATGATTTCAATTCAAATTAGATTTATTTTCCCCTTTTGGCCTTGGTTAAGTAATTTATAACACTTGAGTTATCAACTCAGCTGTTAATTGAAATTGGAATTCTTTGCTGGTTAATTTGCACTCCAATAACTCTAGTCTCTCCCTAGGAGTTGACTAGGACCTGAGGATCAAATTAATCTGTCCACTTGACTTTCCTTTATTTAGTAAGGGTTAATTAAAAGTGGGAGCAAAATCCAATTTTCATCACACTTGATAAAGATAACTAGGATAGGACTTCAATTTCTTATACCTTGCCAAGAGATTTTATTATTATTAATTTATTTTTCTTGTCATTTAAATTACTTGTTCCTTATTTAAAAAACCCAAAAATATATCTTTTTACATAACCAATAATAAATCATACCTCCCTGCAATTCCTTGAGAAGACGACCCGGGGTTTAAATACTTCGGTTATAAATTTTATTGGGTTTTGTTACTTGTGACAACCAAACTTTTGTACGAAAGGATTCTCTGTTAGTTTAGAAGCTATACTTACAACACGATTAATTTTATAAAATTTCTTTACTAAACAGAAATCCAATCGTCAAAATGGCGCCGTTACCGGGGAATTGCAAACGTGTGCCTTATTATTGGTTATTGTAAATATTTTATTTTGCTTGTTTATTTGATTTTATTTTTGTTTTTAATTTTTATTAGTTGCTATGAGTTTCCACCCCCATCGCTTTGAGTTTGGTTCCAATGTTGTTGCAAGGAATGGAAATTATAACATGAACATGCATCAAGGTCAAAACAATCAGAGATGGAAGGAGCCACGAGGATCTGATCAACCCTTTCGGCAACAACACCTTCCACAGTACCACAGACAAAGACCATTCCACAATGCATGCCGAGACAATAGTTATGGTGGACCCTTTCGTGACAACCAACCTCCACCAAATTACTATAGTCAAGAGCCATTTCAGGGAGCGTACCAAGATGATGGATATGGTGGACCCCCTTACCAACAAGTCCTACCATATGCTTATGAACCACCTCCTCAACACAACTCTAGACCACCATACTCACAAGCCCCCTACTACCAAACACCATCACATGATTCTAACCCTTATCCACCATATCAACCACCCTATGAGCCATATGAGCCATACATAGATCCACCCCAATTCCAACCTAGTTACTCCCAAGGACAACCACCTCCATATACACCACATCCATATCCATCAATCCAAGAGCCTTATGATCCTACTTATGATATCCGAGCAGAACAAGAGTCAAGGGATCGTCTCAAGGAAACAATGGATCAATTTCAAACAACCCTGTATCAGTTGGACCGAGTGGTAAACCGAATGGCACCCGAAGCTTTCATAGCTAAAGAATCTCAAATTGAGAACAAGGAATTGAAGTGTGCTGTGTAACAAGTGGAAAAGATGGAGAGTGATGAACCACCCTCTTATCATGAACCTTTCCTCCCAGATAATGAGCCCTCACATCCACTTTAACCTTCAATGCATGATACTATTGGTGTTCTTCTTCAAGGGCAAAGAGAGATGAAATGAGGAGTACTAGAATTCATGACTACCTTTACCGAGGTAGTAAACCGATTAGCTTCCCAATATATGAGAACTGAAAGTACTCCCATGGCTACATATGGAGAATCTAAAGAAGAGCGTAGCATGAAGGAGACACTAGAACTTCCGGTGGACAATGAGGAATATGGCTTTGTATTGGAACAAGTAGAGGAAGCCATAACATTTGCAGAGGAAGAAGTGGTTGAAGATATAGGAGATGCTGAACCTCCATGGGAATCTAGAATTGTAGAGTACCCCTCCAATAAGATTGAAATTAATGTCAAGAAGGCCAGTGTACAACCTCCATGGCATATTCCTTATGAAGACTTGGATGGGATAGATCAAGAAGTAAGTTCCCTTGGTGATGAGAATCATGCATCAAGTCCTCCCAGTGATAAATCTACAATCGCAAATGAACTCCTTGAGTATGAAGACTCTTCTCTGATTGAGTCTGCAAATTATGTGGAAGTAGAAGCCCTTCGAAAAGGATGGACGGGAGTTGAGTACACTTTGTTAAGAACGTCGGAGACTTTCCCACCTAGGTTGTTGTCTACTCCTTCACTTGAGTGGGTAAAACTTATCTCTATTCGTCTTCCTATCCCACTTGAGTACGGTATTCTTGAAACGGACGGCCAACTCAGGAAGCTTTCTGGCATAAAGCGTAAGAGGAGACTATTTAGTGGTTGGAGTTGCAAATTAAGGCTCATCAAGGTTGATATTTCAAGAGATGGATGTAAGGACTCAACTGGTGATAATTTAGTTAGATCTAAAAGAAGAGTTTGGTACTCCGTAGAGAATTCAGACTGCTTGCCACCCGATTGGAACAATGATGATCCACTTCAAGACGGGTGTAGATACAAGATTTGGGATCCGAGCATACATGAGGATCGACTTTGGGAGCTCAAAGCTTGTGAAGAACTCCCTCCAGGCTTGGCAATTTCACTTGAGAATGATAAAGATTATTGGAAGTCCAAGCATTGGTGGAAGTTTCAGGATGAGTGGTATGCGAAATTGTTACTCAGGTTGTAAAATTTGTTGTTCGTTCTCTCCCTGGTAATGGCGCCAACAAACTGGTACACAATACCATGGTCCAAACATAACTTCACAACTTCGCACAACTAACCAGCAAGTGCACTGGGTCGTCCAAGTAATAAAACCTTACGTGAGTAAGGGTCGATCCCACGGAGATTGTTGGTATGAAGCAAGCTATGGTCATCTTGTAAATCTCAGTCAGGCGGATATTATTACTTTCCAACACAATTAGAAGCGCGCCATTTTGAGTTTTGTAGCTCCAGAAAATCCACTTTGAGTGCAGGGAGGTCAGAATCCAACAGCATTAGCAGTCCTTCTTCAACCTCTGAATCTGATTTTTGCTCAAGTCCCTCAATTTCAGCCAGAAATTACCTGAAATCACAGAAAAACACACAAACTCATAGTAAAGTCCAAAAATGTGAATTTAACATAAAAACTAATAAAAACATCCCTAAAAGTAACTAGATCCTACTAAAAACATACTAAAAATAATGCAAAAAAGCGTATAAATTATCCGCTCATCACAACACCAAACTTAAATTGTTGCTTGTCCCCAAGAAACTGAAAATCAAATAGGATAAAAAGAAGAGAATATACTATAAATTCCAAACTATCAATGAAACATAGCTCCAATCAGATGAGCGGGACTTGTGGCTTTTTGCCTCTTGAATAGTTTTGGCATCTCACTTTATCCATTGAAGTTCAGAATGATTGGCATCTATAGGAACTCAAAGTTCAGATAGTGTTAGTGATTCTCCTAGTTCATTATGTTGATTCTTGAACACAGCTACTTTATGAGTCTTGGCCATGGCCCTAAGCACTTTGTTTTCCAGTATTACCACCGGATACATAAATGCCACAGACACATAATTGGGTGAACTTTTTCAGATTGTGACTCAACTTTGCTAAAGTCCCCAATTAGAGGTGTCCAGGGTTCTTAAGCACACTCTTCTTTTGCTTTGGACCTTGACTTTAACCGCTCAGTCTCAAGTTTTCACTTGACACCTTCACGCCACAAGCACATGGTTAGGGACAGCTTGGTTTAGCCGCTTAGGCCAGGATTTTATTCCTTTAGGCCCTCCTATCCACTGATGCTCAAAGCCTTGGTATCCTTTTTATTTACCCTTGCCTTTTGGTTTTAAGGGTTATTGGCTTTTTGCTCTTGCCTTTTGGTTTTAAGGGTTATTGGCTTTTTGCTCTTGCCTTTTGGTTTTAAGAGCTTTTGGCTTTTTCTGCTTGCTTTTTCTTTTTTTTTCGCTATTTTTTTTTATTTTTTTCTGCAAGCTTTTGTATTCACTGCTTTTTCTTGCTTCAAGAATCATTTTTATGATTTTTCAGATTATCAAATAACATGTCTCCTTGTCATCATTCTTTCAAGAGCCAACATATTTAACATTCATGAACAACAACTTCAAAAGACATATGCACTATTCAAGCATTCATTCAGAAAACAAAAAGTATTGTCACCACATCAATATAATTAAACTAAGTTCAAGGATAAATTCAAAACTCATGTACTTCTTGTTCTTTTGAATTAAAACATTTTTTATTTAAGAGAGGTGATGGATTCGTAGGACATTCATAACTTTAAGACATAGTTACTAAATACTAATGATCATGTAATAAGACACAAACATAGATAAGCATTTAACATAAAGAAAATGAAAAACAGAAAATTTAAGAACAAGGAATGAGTCCACCTTAGTGATGGTGGCGTTTTCTTCTTGAGGAACCAATGATGTCCTTGAGCTCTTCTATGTCTCTTCCTTGTCTTTGTTGCTCCTCCCTCATTGCTCTTTGATCTTCTCTAATTTCATGAAGGATGATGGAGTGCTCTTGATGTTCCACCCTTAATTATCCCATGTTGGAACTTAATTCTCCTAGGAAGGTGTTGATTTGCTCACAAAAATTCTGTGGAGGAAAGTGCATCCCTTGAGGCATCTCAGGGATTTCCTGGTGATGAGCTTCCTCATGCATCTCTTGAGATCCATGAATAGGCTCTCTTGTTTACTCCATCCTTTTTTTAGTGATGGGCTTGTCCTCATCAATGAGGATATCTCCTTCTATGTCAATCCCAGCCGAATTACATAAGTGGCAAATGAGGTGAGGAAAGGCTAACCTTGCCATAGTGGAGGACTTGTCAGCCACCTTGTAGAGTTCTTGAGGTATAATCTCATGAACCTCCACTTCCTCCCCAATCATGATGCTATGGATCATGATAGCCCGGTCTATAGTAACTTCAGACCGGTTGCTAGTGGGGATGATTGAGCGTTGAATGAACTCTAACCATCCTCTAGCTACAGGCTTAAGGTCCAATCTTCTTAGTTGAACCGGTTTGCCTTTTGAGTCAATCTTCCATTGAGCTCCTTCCACACATATGTCCATGAGGACTTGGTTCAACCTTTGATCAAAGTTGACTCTCCTTGTGTAGGGGCGTGC
>NC_029794.2:38204701-38221557 GCF_000816755.2 Arachis ipaensis
GGACTAAAATCTAAGTATTTCCCCTGAACCATGGTGAGATAATTCTTTGGGTCCGGGTTCTTACTTTGATCATGGTTCCTAATGATCCATGCATTAGCATAGAACTCTTGAACCATTAGAATTCTGACTTGTTAGATGGGGTTTGTTAGAACTTCCCAACCTCTTCTTTGGATTTCATGTCGGATTTCCGGATACTCATTTCTCTTGAGTTTGAAAGCGACCTCGAGGATCACCTTCTTCTTGGCCACAACATCATAGAAGTGGTCTTGATGGGCTTTGGAGATGAATCTTTCCATCTCCCATGACTCGGAGGTGGAAGCTTTTGTCTTCCCTTTCCCTTTTCTAGAGGATTCTCCGGTCTTAGGTGCCATCAATGGTAATGGAAAAACAAAAAGCTTATGCTTTTACTACACCAAACTTAGAATATTGCTCGTCCTCGAGCAAGAGAAGAAAGAAGAGATGAAGAAGAAGAAGAAAATATAGAGGGAGAGTGAGGGGGGTATTTCGGCCAAGAAGGGGAAGAGAGGGTTGTGTTGTGTGAAAATGAAGAAGAATGGAGGGGTTTATATAGTGGAGGGAGAGGGGTTAGGTTCGGCCATTTAGGGTGGGTTTGGGTGGGAAAGTAATTTTGAATTTTGAAGGTAGGTGGGGTTTATGAGGTAGGTTTATAGGGAAGAGTGGATGGATGTGAGTGGTGAAGGGGTAGTAGGGAAGAGAGCTTGATGTGATTGGTGAAGGGTTTTGGGGAAGGGTGTTTATTGGGAAGAGAGAGGATGAATGAGAAGAGGGAAGAGAATGAGTGGAGGTAGGTGGGGATCCTGTGGGGTCCACAGATGCTGAGAAGATCCTGTGGGATCCACAGATCCTGAGGTGTCAAGGATTTACATCCCTGCACCAATTAGGCATGTAAAATGCCTTTGCATGCAATTCTGGCGTTAAAACGCCGAATTGATGCTTGTTCTGGGCGTTCAGCGCTCAGATGCAGCATGTTTCTGGCGTTGAACGCCAGTTCTATGCTTGTTTCTGGCGTTCAGCGCCAGCTTTCCTCAGTGTGTATTCCTGGCGTCTGAACGCCAGGATGCTGCTTGTTTCTGGCATTCAACGCCAGATCCATGCTCTGTTCTGGCGTTGAACGCCAGCTAGCCTCTCCATTACAGAGAGTGGCATGAGGTTTATCCCTGACCCAAGGTCACATAGAGCCTTCTCAAAGGTCATGGTGCCTATGGTACAAGGTATTAGGAACTTTCCAGGATCCTGTTTCTTCTGAGGCAATCTCAGTTGATCCAATGCATTTAGTTCATTGGTGAACAGGGGAGATTCATCTCCCCAAGTCTCATTACCAAATAAATTGGCATTTAGCTTCATGATTGCACCAAGGAACTTGGCAACTTGCTCTTCAGTAACATCCTCATTCTCTTCAGAAGAAGAATACTCATCAGAGCTCATGAAGGGCGTAAGGAGATTTAATGGAATCTCTATGGTCTCTAGATGAGCCTCAGATTCCTTTGGTTCCTCAGAGGGAAACTCCTTATTGATCACTAGATGTCCCAGGAAGTCTTCCTCCTTGGGATTCACGTCCTCCCCTTCTTCCTTGAATTCGGCCATGATGGTTATATCAATGGCCTTGCACTCTCTCTTTGGATTCTCTTCTGTATTGCTTGGGAGAGTACTAGGAGGAGTTTCAGTGATCTTCTTACTCAGCTGGCCCACTTGTGCCTCCAAATTTCTAATGGATGACCTTGTTTCATTCATAAAACTCAGAGTGGCCTTAGATAGATCAGAGACTAAATGTGCTAAGCTAGATGGATTCTGCTCAGAATTCTCTGTCTGTTGCTGAGTGGATGATGGAAAAGGTTTACTACTGTTAAACCTGTTTCTTCCACCATTATTAAAGCCTTGTTGAGGCTTTTGTTGATCCTTCCATGAGAATTTTGGATGATTTCTCCATGAGGGGTTATAGGTGTTTCCATAAGGTTCACCCATATAATTTACCTCTACTATTGCAAGGTTCTCAGGATCATAAGGCTCTTCTTCAGAAGACGCCTCTTGAGTACTGTTGGATGCAGCTTGCATTCCATTCAGACTCTGAGAAATCATATTGACTTGCTGAGTCAATATTTTATTCTGAGCCAATATGGCATTCAGAGTATCAATTTCAAGAACTCCCTTCTTCTGAGGCGTCCCATTACTCACAGGATTCCTCTTAGAAGTGTACATAAACTGGTTGTTAGCAACCATGTCAATAAGTTCTTGAGCTTCTGCAGGCGTTTTCTTTAGGTGAATGGATCCACCTATAGAAGTATCCAATGACATCTTAGCTAATTCAGACAGACCATCATAGAATATATCCAGGATGGTCCATTTTAAAAGCATGTCAGAAGGACACTTTTTGGTCAGTTGCTTGTATCTCTCCCAAGCTTCATAGAGGGATTCACCTTCTTTCTGTCTGAAGGTTTGGACATCCACTCTAAGCTTACTAAGCTTTTAAGGAGGAAAGAACTTGGCTAAGAAAGTCTTGACCAGCTTATCCCAAGAGTTCAGGCTATCCTTAGGTTGAGAGTCCAACCATATTCTAGCTCTGTCTCTTACAGCAAACGGAAAAAGCATAAGCCTGTAGACCTCGGGATCAACCCCATTGGTCTTAACAGTATTACAGATCTGCAAGAATTCAGCCAAGAACTGAAAAGGATCTTCAGATGGAAGTCCATGAAACTTGCAGTTCTGCTGCATCAGAGAAACTAATTGAGGTTTAAGCTCAAAGTTGTTTGCTCCAACGGCAAGAATTGAGATGCTTCTTCCATGTAAATTGGAATTAGGTGCAGTAAAGTCACCAAGCATCCTCCTTACATTATTATTATTTTCGGCCATATTGTCTTCTTCTTTTTCAAAAATTTTTGTAAGGTTGTCTCTGAATTGTTGTATTTTAGCTTCTCTTAGTTTTCTCTTCAGAGTCCTTTCAGGTTCAGGGTCTGCTTCAACAAGAATGTTCTTGTCCTTGCTCCTGCTCATATGAAGAAGAAGGGAACAGAAAATAATAATAGGGATCCTTTTTACCACAGTATAGAGGTTCCCTTGTTGTTAGTAGAAGAAGAAAGGGAATAAGAGTGAAGAAGAATGGATAATCCAAACACAAGGGTGAGGATAGGAGCAGTGATTTGAGATGAAGAGAAGTGTTAGTAAATGAATAAATAAATAGAAGAAGATGAGAGGGAGGAGTTTTCGAAAATAATTTTTTGAAAAGGGGTTGATGATTTTGGAAAATTAAAGGAGAAGTAAAATTAAAATTAAAATTTAAAACAATTAATTAATTAAAAAGAATTTTTGAAAAAGAGGGAGGTATTTTCGAAAATTAGAGATGGATAGTTAGTTAGGTAGTTTTGAAAGAGATAAGAAACAAACAAAAAGTTAATTAGTTAGTTGAAACAAATTTTAAAAATCAATTTTTAAAAGATAAGAAGATAAGAAGTTAGAAAAGATATTTGAAAAAGATATGATATGAAAAGATAGGATTAGAAATATATGATTTTGAAAAAGATAAGATAAAAAGATATTTTTGAAGAGATATGATTGAAATTAGTTTTGAAAAAGATTTGATTCTTAAAATCACAATTAATGACTCGATTCACAAGAAATCACAAGATATGATTCTAGAACTTAAAGTTTGAATCTTTCTTAACAAGTAAGTAGCAAACTTGAAATTTTTGAATCAAAATATTAATTGTTGATAATATTTTCGAAAATTATAAGATAAAATTAAGAAAAGATTTTTGAAAAATATTTTTAAAATTTTCGAAAATAAATAAGAAAAATGAAAAAGATTTGATTTTTGAAAAAGATAAGATTTTTTGAATTGAAAATTTGATTTGACTCATAAGAAACAACTAGATTTTAAAAAGTTTTGAAAAAGTCAACTCAAATTTTTGAAAATTTATGAGTGAAAAAGGGAAAGATATTTTTTTTATTTTTGAATTTTTAATGATGAAAGAGAAAAACAATGAAAATGCTCAATGCATGAAAATTTCAGATCAAAACAATGAATGTATGCAAGAATGCTATGAATGTCAAGATGAACACCAAGAACACTTTGAAGATTATGATGAACATCAAGAACATATTTTTGAAAATTTTTCTATGCAAAGAAAACATGCAAGACACCAAACTTAGAAATCTTTAATGTTTGGACTCTAACAAACGAAAAATGCATATGAAAAACAAGAAAAGACACAAAACAAGAAAATTTAAAGATCAAACAAGAAGACTTACCAAGAACAACTTGAAGATCATGAAGAACACTATGAATGCATGAATTTTTCAAAAATTTTATGCAAACTTTAAAACATGCAATTGACACCAAACTTAAAAATTGACTCAAGACTCAAACAAGAAACAAAAAAAATATTTTTGATTTTATGATTTTATAATATTTTTTTTTTGTATTTTTCGAAAATTATTGAAAAAGAAAAATAAGGATTTCAAAATTTTTAATATGAATTCCAGGAATCTTGTCCTCTTAGTCTAAAGCTTCAGTCCAGGAATTAGACATGGCTCACTAGCCAGCCAAGCTTTCAATGAAAGCTCCGGTCTAAAACACTAGACATGGCCAATGGCCAGCCAAGCTTCAGCATGTAAATCAGACATTCATCAGCTAAGTCATCAAATTAACTTGCCTCTATGCTAATGGTTTGGAAGCCTCAGTCCAAAAGAATTTAGACATGGCTTTACAGCCAATAAAAAGTCCTATTTATACTAAACTAGCTACTAGGGTTTACAAAAGTAAGTAATTGATGCGTAAATCCACTTCCGAGACCCACTTGGTGTGTGCTTGGGCTGAGCTTGAAGATTACACGTGTAGAGGCTTCTTTTGGAGTTGAAAGCCAAGTTGTAACGTGTTTTTGGCGTTCAACTCTGGTTTGTGACGTGTTTCTGGCGTTTAACTCTAGACTGCAGTGTAGAACTGGCGTTCAACGCCCTTTTGCGTCGTATAAACTCGGCCAAAGTATGGACTATTATATATTTCTGGAAAGCCCTGGATGTCTACTTTCCAACGCAATTGGAAGCGTGCCATTTTGAGTTCTGTAGCTCCAGAAAATCCACTTTGAGTGCAGGGAGGTCAGAATCCAACAGCATCAGCAGTTCTTCTTCAACCTCTGAATCTGATTTTTGCTCAAGTCCCTCAATTTCAACCAGAAATTACCTGAAATCACAGAAAAACACACAAACTCATAGTAAAGTCCAGAAATGTGAATTTAACATAAAAACTAATAAAAAAATCCCTAAAAGTAACTAGATCCTACTAAAAACATACTAAAAATAATGCCAAAAAGCGTATAAATTATCCGCTCATCAATGAGTTCAAGCATAAACCGCCATGACAAGGAGTTCGCCAAATGTCCAACTTATGGACTTTAACTAAAAGTGCTAGGTGGGAGACAACCCACCATGGTATAATCGTTCTTTTTCAGTCTTAAGTTTTATTTTATTTTACTCTTAATCTTATTTTATTTTATTTTTACTAGTGTTCATTCATAATTTTTGTATATTCACCTGCATTCTGTATTTGCATCTGCATATTGCATCAAAAAAAAGAGAGAAAAGCACGCGATGCGTCAGCGTCGCTGACGCGTCCGCGTCAAAGGAGCATTAGCGAAAAAAGGGAATCAAACAGAAAGTCACGCGGGAGCGTGGCTGAAGGCGTGCCTTGGGCACCTACGCGTCCATGCGAATACGTCCCTGACGTGTCCGCGTCATTTGCGAATCCAGCCTTCCATACGTGCGCGTCACCCACGCACACGCGTGACCCTGCAAAATCGACGTAAATGGGTGAATGGTAGCAAGTTGTGATGGAATGGGGCTGGACCCATGCTAGAAGCACAAGCCCTATCACGCGACCGCGTGCCCCACGCGTCCGCGTCGTTTTTCAAAGAATAGCCATTCATGCGATCGCGTCAACCACGCGATCGCATCACCCAAATATTTTGGCAAAATAAGTTTGAGACAGAGAGTTGCGCGAACGCGTCGCTGCCCTCACGCCATTCATACAAATCAAGTCACGCAACCGCGTGACCCACGCATTCGCGTCACTTGAAAAACATCACATACCACGCGATCGCGTGACCCACGCTTTCGTGTCATATGCGACGCACAACTTATCCAGATCAGCCAAGATATCTTATCTTTTCTTCTCCAATACTAATTTTTACTTCTCCCTTCTTATTTCTTTCTTCTTCCTTTCTTATTTTCTTTGACTTCTCATCTTCTTCACTTCCATTCTGTTTTACTTAATTTATTTGCATACTTTCATTCATTGCATTTTAATTTTGTGCATGTTTTTTATTTTTCCATTGGTGTTAAATTTTCTTATTCAACTGTTACATCTTTTTTTATATTACTTTGGTGCTTCATGACTTGTTTTATTCTGATTGGGTAATATTATTTAAATCAATGCTGATCTTTTATGATACTTGCACTCCCCTTGCATTGATATGAACTTACACTGTCTTTCATTACCCACACTCTCCCCCATTGTTGTAACTTTTGCACCACTGGTATGCCATGTGCTTCTATTGTTTTCTCACTTGCATGTTGTAGCTACCATGTAATTGAGACCCTCATTATTTGGCATTAACCCACCCAGACTTTATTTATTTTCTTATCTTTATTTCTGGTTTACTTTTTCTTTTTTTTTCCTCTTCTTTCAGGCTGGCCACCGAGAAAGGGAAAGAAAAACTTCTATATAGGGCAACGGACAAGTCCCTCTGCACAATCTCTAGAGAAAAGCATCAGTTGTAGCAGCCCGTCCACCTGCACATCTCAGCATGCACCGAGGACGGTGCAATCTTTAAGTGTGGGGAGGTCGATACCGACTTCCATGGGTTAGTTATTTTCTTCTCAACACCAATGTCTTATTTTCTTTATTAGTTCATTATTGCATCTGCATATTTAATTACATGTTTTCTTGATTTTAATTTAGTTACTACTTGGTTGAAGTAATATTTTCTTTTTCAAGAAATTTTTATAGTATTTCACTAATTTAAATTGAAAATTTTTTTCTGTTAAAACTTGTTTGAAGTTGTATTTGGAACATAGTTTAAAAAGCTAAGAACACACAACCTGTGAGATTTTAAGCTTATTTATATGGTTACATTATTTAACCATAAATTTTTATTCTTGTGTGTTTTCTTCTCTATGAATGCAATCTTTGCTTTGTTCCATTCTATATGTCTACTATTTAGTGTATTTACATGCTTGCATATGATTGAGGCCATTATTTGTTATTAGCTCACTTATCCCAAATAAGCCTACCTTCTACATCACCCTTGTTAGTCACCTTGAGCCTTTTTACCCCATTTATTCTGTTCTATAACCACATCACTAGCCTTAAGCAGAAAAATAATTAAATATCTCAATTGAATTTTTGGTTAGCTTAAGATAGAGATTGTGTAACAATTAAGTGTGGGGAACCGTGGGAACATGGGTTAATAAGGGAATGTGTTATGTTTTTACTTTGATAAAATATTAGGAATTTGGGTACCTACTCGTGTGAGACTAGAAAAATTAAAAATCCATGTGCATTGATAAGTTATGTTTATTTTTTCTAATTAAAAAAAATCCAAAAAAAAAAACAATATTCAATAAATAAGTAAATAAATAAGGGGACAAAATTATCCCAATGTTAAGTCAATGAAAAATAATGCATATGTGATAAAATTAAAGAAAAGTTGATGCATGAGTATTTAATGCAAAAGTGGGAATTTTGGGTAGCTAGGCATGAATTAGAATTATATAGAGTATATGTATGTTAGGTGAAAGCTTAGGTTAATTAAAGATTCAATTTATAGCTCACTTTGCCATATATATACCCTCACCCTTACCTTAGCCCCATTACAACTTTGAAAGACCTCATGATGTTTGCATTGGTACATTAAATACTTGTTGATTGGTTAGATAAAAAACAAAGTTTAGAAAGCATGACTAGAGAAGAGTAGAGAGATTAACCCTAGACACTTGAGAGTTAGAGTGATATACACCATCAGTGAGGGTTCAATGCTTGATTCTATGTTCCCTGCTTTCATGAGCTGTCTTCTTACAAGTTTACTTGTCTTTTATTGTATGATTTGAATTAGTGGAATTTGATTTATATTTGTCTTGGAGAACTTGTTTACTTTTAACCAAGTAGGTAGAAACATTTTTGCATTTAGCTACATTCATATAGATAGGTTGCATTTCATACATTCTACCATTCCTCTTCACTCCCTTATAGCTTCTCTTGAGCTTAGCATGAGGACATGCTAATGTTTAAGTATGGGGAGGTTGATAAACCAATATTTTATGGTTTATCTTATGCTCAATTGAGTGTATTTTATCAATCTTTCATACACTTATCCATACAAAATGCATAGTTTTACAATTTCCTTCCTGAATTTGTGCTATGATTGAAAACATACTCTTTAAATTACCAAATATTAATCCTTTCTTATTACCATTAGATGCCTTGATATGTGTGTTAAGTTTTTTCAGAGATTACAGGGCAGGAATGGCTTAGAGGATGGAAAGAAAGCATGCAAAAGTGGAAGGAATACAAGAAACTGAAGAAACTGTTAAAGCTGTCCAGCCTAACCTCCAGGTACTAAATCGACCATAACTTGAGCTACAGAGGTCCAAATGATGCGGTTCCAGTTGCGTTGGAAATCTAACGTCCGGGGCTTCGCAACAATATATAATTTGTTATAGCTTCCCCAAAGCCAGGCGACGCGAATGCATGGATAACGCAGACGCCTGACCTGGCAAAAACACAATCCGCATGAACGCATGGACGACGCTTCCGCGTCACTTTGTAGCGACCTGTACGTGGGCGATTTCTGGGCTGTTTTTGACCCAGTTTTTGGCCCAGAAAATACATATTAGAGGCTATAAAGTGGGAGAATGCATCCATTCATCAATCATACATACACATTCACAATTATTAGGATTTAGATGTAGTTTTAGAGAGAGAGAGAGGCTCTCTCCTCTCTCTTAGGATTTAGGATTTAGATTTTTAGAATTAGGATTTCTCTCAAGTTTAGGATTATTTCTCTTCAATCACAGGTTCAATATTCCTTTAATTTATTTTCTACTTTTATTTATTCCACTACTTTAATTGTCATTTATCTTTTCAATTTGGCTTATGAACCATTCATGTTATGATTTTTTTAATTGATATATTTTGAGGTATTTCATATTTTATTTTGCTTTAATTTATTTATGAATGATTTCAATTCAAACTAGATTTATTTTCTTCTTTTGGCCTTGGTTAAGTAATTTATAACACTTGAGTTATCAACTCTGCTGTTGATTGAAATTGGAATTCTTCACTGGTTAATTTGCACTCCAATAACTCTAGTCTCTCCCTAGGAGTTGACTAGGACCTGAGGATCAAATTAATTTGTCCACTTGACTTTCCTTTATTTAGTAAGTGTTAATTAAAAGTGGGAGTAAAATCCAATTTTCATCACACCTGATAAAGATAACTAGGATAGGATTTCAATTTCTTATACCTTGCCAAGAGATTTTATTATTATTAATTTATTTTTCTTGTCATTTAAATTACTTGTTCCTTATTTTAAAAAACCCAAAAACATATCTTTTTACATAACCAATAATAAAGCATACCTCCCTGTAATTCCTTGAGAAGACGACCCGAGGTTTAAATACTTCGGTTATAAATTTTATTGGGTTTTGTTACTTGTGACAACCAAACTTTTGTACGAAAGGATTCTCTGTTGGTTTAGAAGCTATACTTACAACGCGATTAATTTTATAAAATTTCTTTACTAAACAGAAATCCAATCGTCAACAACCTAATTTGGTTACGATAGCCTCAGAGGTAGGAGTATGCACTTGTAAGTCATAAGCTAACATGGTTATTTTTAACCCTAACTCACTAGCTTTCTCAAATGATATGAATGAATGTGACGCTCCAGTATCAAGCAAAGCAACTAAAGTTTTACCACCAATTTTGCAGTTACCTCTGCTCAGTGCATCAGACCTCTCGGCGCCATTAGTCGACATAGTAAACATATGTCCTTGCTGCTGAGCTCTCCTGGTATCTGACTTCTTTTTCGGACAGTTCCAAGACATATGCCCAGCTCCAGCACAGAAATAACACAAACCCAGTGCAGCTCGGCACGGAGTTCCCGGATGGTAGCTTCTGCACCTGTTGCAAGTCATTTCATTTTGAGGCTGCTTCCTAAACCTTCTTCCCTGATGGTTGTTGTTATTAAGTCTCCGGAAGTTGTTCTGGCCCTGTGGTTGTTGAGGAACATAACCTCCTCACTTGAAAGTCTGACCCCTAGGTGCAAAGTTTTTTCCTTCATTCCATTGAAAAGGTACTATGTGACTTTGACAATGACCAAAAGCATGGGATTGGATTTTTGTACTAAAAATAGGATTGATGTTGCAAGTATAGTCCAAACCCAACCATCGATCATCAATCAAATTATAATCTTAAAGATGTCACAATCAACACAAAATAACCGGGAGTTTTAAATTCCCAAGTCATCTTCCCTAGGAACTAATGCCAATAAGTGCACAATTTTGGTTGTGAAGATCAAACGGGTTTTCAATGGTTGAGAGCAAACAAAATAAAAGAATTAAAGAACAAGACAAAATTGCAATTAATAAACTAATGAAAGAATAAAAGAAATATGTATGTAATATAAACAAGTAAGACTCAAAATTGGTGGAAAAGTGGGTTAAAACATAAATGAAACCTTGACTTGGAATGAGTCATGGAATCCCTTCCTTGCCATAACCACAACTATGATAATTGTGATGGATTAATCTCACTAAGTCAACCCTTAACATCGGAGAGTAAGTTAAATGAGCATAAGTGTTCTTAACCCACAGATCCTAGCTTGCTTGCTAATTACCTTAGCAACAAATTAGCGTTAGTGGGAACAAGAACAATTAACAACCCAAGAATTATCACTAAATGTTGGACATTATGGCTCTAGTAATCCATAAAGTCATTTTTCCCAAGTCAAGGGGTGGAAATTACCCCATAATCAAAATTGGCATTTCATCATACACATAGAGGGCATAAACATAAAACATGGCAAAATTGATAAATTAAAGAAAGCTATGAACCACAAATGCTCAAAATCAATAAAAGCAACTCAAACAAACATGCAATAATCATCAAACATCAAATTAACCAACTAGAAATCCAAAATTGCAAAACTACGTATATATTGACAAGAAAAATGAAAATAAAAGAAAGTGTAGAACAAGTGTAGTAATTAAAAGAGAAATTAAAGAAATACTTACAATGAGATAGCAAAATCTAAGACCAAAATTGAACTATAAAATGCTACAAACCCTAATTAATCCTAAGGAAATTTGAGAGAAAACCTAAACTAAACTACCCTAAAACTACTCCTAAAAACTATTCTATGAAGTATGGTATGTATGGTATGATATATGGTTGCTTCCCCCTTCAAATATGCCCCAAAGCCTTCAAAAATGGGCCAAAAAGCCCCCAAAATGCGAGTCCACATGACTTTTTAATGGAGGCATGCGCTGGTACCTGTGCGTACGCACAGGTCTGTGCATGGGTACACTTGCTGATTTTCCTCCTGTGCGTGGGCACAGGTGTTGATTTCCATTCTGCCCTGAGCATGGGCACAGCCTGTGCGTGGGCATAGATCCTGATTTTTACCCTGCCTTGTGCGTAGGCACAGAAGGTGTGCGTGGGCACAGGCTGAAATGCTTTTCTCCTTTTATTTTCTTCATGCTTTCTCCCTTTTTACATGCTTTCTTCCACTTCTACCAAACTATTCTTGCCTCTAGGACCTGAAATCACTCAACAAATATATCACGACATCGAATGGAATAAAAGTGGGATTAAATTGCTCAATTTAAGCACAAAAATGCATGTTTTCACATTTAGGTTCAATTTAGGGATCAAACACAAAAGTATGCTATTTTGGTGAATAAGTGTGAGTTTATGTGATGAAATCCATCCAATTATAGCCAAAATATATCATCAAATATGGATTCATCAGACTTCCTTTTTCTAATGCTGCCTTTCTCACACAATCCTTGACAACTCTACTCTTATTCACCAGTTCAGAGAAGATCCGGATTTTCATTGGTCCTACTGTGCCCAGAATATCACTCCAGAGTCCTCCTTCATATTTAATACACTTTCACTCCTCAAAATCTCCCGGAGCTCCCTGACAAATTTATGAGCGGATAATTTATACGCTTTTTGGCATTGTTTTTACATAGATTTTAGTATGATTTAATTAGTTTTTAGTATATTTTTATTAGTTTTTAAATAAAAATCACATTTCTAGACTTTACTATGAGTTTGTGTGTTTTTCTGGGATTTCAGATAATTTCTGGCTGAAATTGAGGGACTTGATCAAAAATCAGATTCAGAGGCTGAAGAAGGACTGCAGATGCTGTTGGATTCTGACCACCCTACACTCAAAATGGATTTTCTGGAGCTACAAAAGCTCAAATAGCACTCTCTCAATTGCTTTGGAAAGTAGACATCCAGGGCTTTCCAGCAATATATAATAGTCCATACTTTGCCCGAGTTTAGATGACACAAACTGGAGTTCAACGCCATCTTTCTGCCCTATTTTGGAGTTAAACGCCAAAAACAGGTTGCAAAGCAGAGTTAAACGCCAGAAACAGGTTAAAAACTGGCGTTTAACTCCAAGGAAGACCTCTACACATGAAAGCTTCAACGCTCAGCCCAAGCACACACCAAGTGGGCCCGGAAGTGGATTTCTGCATCAGTTACTTATTTCTGTAACCCTAGTAACTAGTTTAGTATAAATAGAACTTTTTACTATGGTATTGACATCTTTTGATCATGTTTTGATGATTGAACCCTCTTTGGGAGGCTGGCCATTCGGCCATGCCTGGACCATTATCACTTATGTATTTTCAACGGTAGAGTTTCTACACACCATAGATCAAGGTGTGGAGCTCTGCTGTTCCTCATGAATTAATGCAAAGTACTATTGTTTTTCTATTCAATTCAAGCCTATTTCTTCTCTAAGATATTCATTCGCACACAAGAACATGATAAATGTGATGATTATGTGACGCTCATCATCATTCTCACTTATGAATGTGTGCCTGACAAACACTTCTGTTCTACATGTAAACAAGCTTGAATGTGTATCTCTTAGCCTCCTGATCTATGATCAGAGTCTTCGTGGTATAGGCTAAAATTATTGGCGGCCATTCTTGAGATCCGAAAAGTCTAAACCTTGTCTGTGGTATTCTGAGTAGGATCTGGGAAGGGATGGCTGTGACAAGCTTCAAACTCGCGAGTGCTAGGCGTAGTGACAGACGCAAAAGGATTACTGAATCCTATTCCAGCATTATCGAGAACCGATAGATGATTAGCCGTGCGGTGACAGCGCATTTTGGACCATTTTCACTGAGAGGACAGGATGTAGCCATTGACAACGGTGATGCCCAACATACAGCTTGCCATAGAAAGGAGTATGAAGGATTGGATGAAGACAGTAGGAAAGCAGAGGTTCAGAAGGAACAAAAGCATTTCCATACGCTTATCTGAAATTCTCACCAATAAACTACATAAGTATCTTTATCCTATTTTACGTTTTATTTATCTTTTAATTATCTTTTGATTATTAAAACTCTATAACCATTTGAATCCGCCTGACTGAGATTTACAAGGTGACCAAAGCTTGCTTCAAGCCGACAATCTCCATGGGATCGACCCTTACTCACGTAAGGTTTATTACTTGGACGACCCAGTGCACTTGCTGGTTAGTTGTGCGAAGTTGTGACAAAGAACTGAAATTATGAACGTGCGTATTAAGTTTTTGACGCCGTTACCAAGGAATGAACGATCACGATTTTGCATACCAAGTTTTTGACACCATTGCCGGGGATTGTTCGAGTTTGGACAACTGACGATTCATCTTGTTGCTCAGATTAGGTAATTTTTTTAAGCTTTTTGTTTTTATTCTTTTATTTTCGAAAAATTTTTCAAAAAAAAAATTTATAAATTATTCAATGTTCTTCAGAATTTTAAAGAATGAATTCTAGAGTTTCATGGTGATTTGCTGAATCCTAGCTGGCTGTTAAGCCATGTCTAATCCTTTGGACCGAGGTTTCAACCATCATTAGAGAAGAGCTTCTTTGTCTTTCTCAACAATTTAGCTTTTGTATGTAATGATCTGCTAAAGCATGGCTGGCCATTGGCCATGTCTAGTGTTTTGGACCGGAGCTTTCACTGAAAGCTTGGCTGGCTAGTAAGCCATGTCTAATTCCTGGACTGGAGCTTTAGACTAACATTGCATGATTCCTGGAATTCTCATTAAAAATTTTGAAATCCTTATTTTTCTTTTCCAATTAATTTTCGAAAAATCCAAAAAAAATTAATAAAATCATAAAAACCAAAAATTTTTATGTTTCTTGTTTGAGCTTAGTGTCAATTTTAAAGTTTGGTGTCAATTGCATTCTTTTATTTTTCTTAAAAATTTTCGAAAAACTCATGCATTTGTTCTTCATAATCTTCAAGTTGTTCTTGATGATTTTTCTTGTTTGATCTTTGCATTTTCATGTTTGGTATCTTTTCTTGTTTTTCATATGCATTTTAGAATTATTAGTGTCTATAGAATAAAATTTTTAAGTTTGGTGTCTTGCATGTTTTCCTTTTCTTAAAAATTTTCAAAAATAAGTTCTTGGTGTTTATCTTGACATTCAAAGTGTTCTTGGTGTTCATCTTAATATTCAAAGTGTTCTTGCATGCATCATGTGTTTTGATTCATAATTTTCATGTTTTGAGTCTTTTGGTTGTTTTTCTCTTCCCTCATTAAAAATACAAAAATCAAAAAAATATCTTTTCCTTATTTCACTTATAATCTTCGAAAATTTGGTTTGATTTAGTCAAAAAGTTTTTAAATTTAATTGGTTCTTATGAATCAAATCAAATTTTCAATTTAAAAATTCTATCTTTTTTCAAATCTTTTTCAAAAAAATCAAATCGTTTTTCATTTTTTTCTTTCATAATTTCAAAATTTTCAAAATTTATTTTCAAAATATTTTTCTTATTTCTATTTCATATTTTCGAAATTAATGGTAACAATTAATGTGATTGATTCAAAAATTTTAAGTTTGTTACTTGCCTAGTAAGAAAGGTTTAATCTTTAAATTTTAAAATCATATCTTTTTGTTTCTTGTTAGCCAAGTAATCAACTTTAATTTTCAAAATCAAATCTTTTTAAATTTCTTTTTCAAATCTTTTTCAAAATAAATTTCAATCACATCTTTTTAAAAATTAATTTCAAAATCTTTTCTAACTTCTTATCTTTTCAAAATTTGATTTTCAAATCTTTTTCAATTAACTACTTGTTTTTTTTGTTTGATTTTAAAAGTTTCTATTTCAATAATATCTTTTTCAAAACCACCTAACTAATTTTCTCTCTCTAATTTTCGAAAACTCCTTCCCCCTTTTTTCAAAATTCTTTTCATTAACTAATTATTTTAAATTTCAATTTAATTTAATTTTCATTTTTTATTTTTGAATTATAACTAATATTTAAAATAAAAACAAAAATATTTTATTTTATTTTATTTAATTTTCAAATTTTAACTTTAATTTTTATTTTTAATTTATTTAATTTTTGAATTCTTCCTTCTCCTTCTAATTATTTATTTATTTACTAACACTTCTCTTCTACTCAAAAATTCAAACCAACTCTTCTCCTCTGTGTTCGAATTCTTATCTTTTCTTTCTTCCATCCTTCCCTTCTTCTACTCACATAAAGGAACCTCTCTACTGTGGCAAAGAGGATCCCTATTATTTTCTGTTCTCTTCTTTTTCATATGAGTAGGAACAAGGATAAGAACATTCGTGTTGAAGCTGATCCTGAACCTGAAAGGACTCTGAAGAGGAAGCTAAGGGAAGCTAAAGCACAACTCTCTGGAGAAAATCTTACTGAAATTTTTGAAAAAGAAGGAGACATGGCCGAAAATAATAATAATGGTGGAGATGCAAGGAAGATGCTTGGTGACTTTATTGCACCAAAATTCCAACTTCCATGGAAGAAGCATCTCAATCCCTGCCATTGGAGCAAACAATTTTGAGCTAAAGCCTCAATTAGTTTCTCTGATGCAACAGAATTGCAAGTTTTATGGACTTCCATTAGAAGATCCTTTTCAGTTCTTAACTGAATTCTTGCAGATCTGTGATACTGTTAAGACCAATGGGGTTGATCCCGGCTTATGCTTTTCCCGTTTACTGTAAGAGACAGAGCTAGAATATGGTTGGACTCTCAACCTAAAGATAGCCTGAACTCTTGGGATAAGCTGGTCACGGCTTTCTTAGCCAAGTTATTTCCTCCTCAAAAGCTTAGCAAGCTAGGAGTGGATATTCAAACCTTCAAACAGAAAGAAGGTGAATCCCTCTATGAAGCTTGGGAGAGATACAAGCAACTAACCAAAAAGTGTCCTTCTAACATGCTTTCAGAATGGACCATCTTGGATATATTCTATGATGGTCTGTCTGAATTATCTAAGATGTCATTAGACCATTCTGCAGGTGGATCCATTCACCTAAAGAAAACACCTGCAGAAGCTCAGGAACTCATTGACATGGTTACAAATAACCAGTTCATGTACACTTCTGAAAGGAATCCTGTGAGTAATGGGACGCCTCAGAGGAAGGGAATTCTTGAAATTGATACTTTAAATGCCATATTGGCCCAGAATAAAATATTGACTCAGCAAGTCAATATGATTTTTCAGAGTCTGAATGGATTGCAAGCTGCATCCAACAATACTCAAGAGGCATCTTCTGAAGAAGAAGCTTATGATCCTGAGAA
>NC_029794.2:38221711-38228093 GCF_000816755.2 Arachis ipaensis
AGAGAATTCTGAGCAGAATCCATCTAGCTTAGCAAATATAGTCTCTGATCTATCTAAGGCCATTCTAAGTTTCATGAATGAAACAAGGTCCTCCATTAGAAATTTGGAGGCACAAGTGGGCCAGCTGAGTAAAAGGGTCACTGAAACTCCTCCTAGTACTCTCCCAAGCAATACAGAAGAGAATTCAAAAAGAGAGTACAAGGCCATTACCTTACTTGGTGTGGCCGAACCCAGAGAGGAGGAGAAGGACGTGAATCCTAGTAAGGAAGACCTCCTGGGACATCCATTGACCTATAAAGAGTTTCCCTTTGAGGATCCAAAGGAATCTGAGGCTCATCTAGAGACCATAGAGATTCCATTGAACCTCCTTTTGCCCTTCATGAGCTCTGATGAGTATTCATCCTCTGAAGAGGATAAAGACATTACTGAAGAGCAAGTTGCTAAATACCTTGGTGCAATCATGAAGCTGAATGCAAAATTATTTGGTAATAAGACTTGGGAAGATGAACCTCCCTTGCTCACCAATGAACTGAATGCATTGGATAGGCAGAAATTACCTCAAAAGAAACAGGATCCTGTTAAAGTCTTAATACCCTGTACCATAGGCACCATAACCTTTGAGAAGGCTCTGTGTGACCTGGGGTCAGGCATTAACCTTATGCCACTCTCTGTAATAGAGAAACTTGGGATCTTTGAGGTACAAGCTACCAGAATCTCATTAGAGATGGCAGACAACTCACGAAAACAGGCTTATGGACTAGTAGAGGACATCCTAGTAAAGGTTGAAGGCCTTTACATCCCTGCTGATTTCATAATCCTAGACACTGGGAAGGATGAGGATGAATCCATCATCCCTGGAAGACCCTTCCTAGCCACAGCAAAAGCTGTGATTGATGTGGACAGAGGAAAATTGGTCCTTCAACTAAATGAGGACAACCTTGTGTTTAAAACTCAAGGATCTCCTTCTGTAACCATGGAGAGGAAGCATAAAAAGGTACTCTCACTGCAGAGTCAACTAAAACCCCACAGTCAAACTCTAAGTTTGGTGTTGAACCCCACATTCAAACTCTAAGTTTGGTATTGGGAGGTCCCAACAATGCTCTGAATATCTGCGAGGCTCCATGAGAGCTCACTGTCAAGCTATTGACATTAAAGAAGCACTTGTTGGGAGGTAACCCAATGTTATTTAATTATATCTATTTATTTTCTATTGTTATTTTATGTTTTCTTTAGGTTGATGATCATGTGAAGTCACAAAAACTACTGGAAAATCAAAAACAGAATGAAAATCAGCACACCCTGAAGGAAGAGCATTCTGGCGTTTAAACGCCAGAAACAAGCATCTGTCTGGAGTTTAACGCCAGAAACAAGCACCAAACTGGCGTTTAACGCCAGAAACAAGCATCAACCTGGCGTTAAACGCTAGAAACAGGCTACATTTGGATGTTTAACGCCTAAAACAGGCAGCAATCTGGCGTTAAACGCCAGTATTGTATACAAAGGGCGTTTTGCACGCCTAATTGGAGCAGGGATGCTAAGTCCTTCACCCCTCAGGATCTGTGGACTCCACAGGATCCCCACCTCTCTCACACCTTTTCATAACACTCTTCTCCACCTACCCTTCACCAATCACCTCCATACATCTTCCCCAAATACCCGTAACCACTCATATCCATCCACCCTTCCCCATAAACCCCACCTACCTCCAATATTCAAATTCATTTCCCACCCAAACCTAACCCCATGACCGAACCCTAAACCTCCCCCCACTCCTATATAAACCCCACATTACTTCTTCATGTTCACACAACACAACCCTTTCTTCTTCCCCTTGGCCGAATACACACCTCTCTCCCTCTCCTCCATTTTTCTTCTGCTTCTCCTTCTTTCTTTCTTCTTTTGCTCGAGAACGAGCAAACATTTTAAGTTTGGTGTGGCAAAAGCATTGCTTTTTGTTTTTCCATAACCATTAATGGCATCTAAGGCTAGAGAAACCTCAAGAAAGAGAAAAGAGAAGGCAATTGCTTCCACCTCTGAGTCATGGGAGATGAAGAGATTTATCTCAAAGGTCCATCAAGACCACTTCTATGAAGTTGTGGCCAAGAAGAAAGTAATCCCTGAGGTTCCTTTCAAGCTCAAAAAGAATGAGTATCTAGAGATCCGACATGAGATCCGAAGAAGAGGTTGGGAAGTTCTCACCAACCCCATTCAACAAGTCGGGATCTTAATGGTTCAAGAGTTCTATGCAAACGCATGGATCACTAGGAACCATGATCAAAGTGTGAACCCGAATCCAAAGAATTGACTTACAATGGTTCGGGGGAATTACTTAAATTTCAGTCCGAAAAATGTAAGGTTGGCGTTCAACTTGCCAATGATGCAAGAAAATGCACGCCCCTATACTAGAAGGGTCAACTTTGATCAAAGGTTGGACCAAGTCCTCATGGACATATGTGTGGAAGGAGCTCAATGGAAAGTTGACTCAAGATGCAAGCCGGTTCAATTGAGAAGACTGGACCTTAAGCCTGTAGCTAGAGGATGGTTGGAGTTCATTCAACGCTCAATCATTCCTACTAGCAACCGGTCTGAAGTTACTATAGACCGGGCCATCATGATCTATAGTATCATGATTGGGGAGGAAGTAGAAGTTCATGAGATTATACCTCAAGAACTCTATAAGTTGGCTGACAAGTCTTCCACTTTGGCAAGGTTAGCCTTTGCTCACCTCATTTGCCACCTCTGCAATTCGGCTGGAATTGACATAGAGAGAGACATCCTCATTGATGAGGATAAGCCTGAAGACAGAACTTTTGCGTGGTCTAAAAATTCGCAGAATAAATCCTCGTTGTAGGTATAGCTTCTAAACCAACAAAAGTCCTTTCTCACAAAAGTTTTGGTTGTCACTTAAGCAAACCCAATAAAATTGATAACCGAGTATTTAAACCTCGGGTCATCTTATCAAGAAACTGCAGGGAGGTATGTTCTTATTAATGGTTATGAGTTTTGTAAATTGGGGGTTTTGAAAGTGAGGAACAAGTAGTTTAAATGATAAGTAAAATAAATAAATAACTATAAAATAAACTCTTGGCAAGGTGTGAGAAATTGGAAGTCCAATCCTAGTTATCCTTATCAATGGTGATGAGAATTGAGTTTTAATCCCACTTAGTTAGCCTTTACTAAAGCAAAGGAAGGTCAAGTGGACCAATTAGTTTGATCCTCAGGTCCTGGTCAATTCCTAAGAAAGGATTGGAATTATTGAAGTTCAATTCAATTAGTAAAGACAACAATTATCAATCACATTGAGTTTGATAACTCATGAGTTACCAATTACTTAACCAAGGCCAAAAGGGGAAAAGTAAACTTACTCGAATAAAAATGTCTTCAGATTGGAAGCAACAGTAACATAAATAAAAGAAAGCAATCATAAACTGAAATACCTCAAATAACATTAATTAAGAGAATCATATGTAACATGGAAGAGTTCATAAATTAAATTGATAAAATAATTAAAAAGGAACATTGAACCTGATAAAAAGAGACAATCATGAAGGCGAGAAAAATCCTAATTTCTAGTCCTAAGAGAGAGAGGAGAGAACCTCTCTCTAAAAACTATATCTAAATCATGAAAAGTGAATAATTGAATGCATGCTCATGAATGGATGCATTTCCCCACTTTATAACCTCTAATCTGTACTTTCTGAACTTAGATCTGGGCTAAAAAGGGTTTCAAAAATTGCTGGGAGCATTTTCTGTAAATTCTGGTGCGTGGCATCTGTCACGCGTCCGCGTGGGTCACGCGGTCGTGTCATCTGGAGTTTTCCTTATCACGCATTCACTTCGGTCATGCATCCGCGTCGTCTGTGTTCTGCTTAAGGCGCGCGTCCGCGTCAGTCACGCATTTGCGTCACTGCCTTTTCGCGCTACGCATGCGGCCGCGTCGTCCATGCGTTCGCGTCACTGCCAGTTTCTTCAAAAACTCTATTTTATGCTTTCCTTCCATTTTTGTATGTTTCCTTTCCATCCTTTAAGTCATTTCTGCCTTAGAAGATTTGAAACTACTCAACACACAAATCACAGCATCGAATGGTAATAAAGGGTAAATAAAATAATTATTTTTAATGCATAGGAAACATGTTTTTCACATATATCACATAATAAGGAAGGAAAAGTAAAACCATGCAATTTACATGAATAAGTGGGTGAAGGGTTGAATAAATCACTTAAACTGAGCATAATATATATCATAAAATATGGGTTTATCAACATTCCTACACTTAAACAATAGCATGTCCTCATGCTAAGTCCAAGATAAAGAATAAGGTAAGGTTAAAGTGGTGGAATTTCATGCAATGCAATCTATCCTAAATGCGATTACCTAAATGAATCATGCAATTTTAATTGTTATTCACTTGTATATAAAACTTACATGTAGTTAAATTAATTCACATTCTCAAGGAATCATATATGCACAGCAAAACCCTAGATAATGTTAAAGCACTTTTACAATTGAGATGGGTAAAAATATTTTTCAAACTTGCAAGACAATTAACAATTGAAGCAGAGATATATGGTGATGAGCTATTGAACCCTCACTGGATTTTGTGTTTACTCTCTAGTCACTCAGTGTTTATTGGGCTAATCACTCTATTCTTCTTTTCATCCTTGCTTTCTATAACTTTGTTCTTCATCAAACCAATCAACAATTATAGAATATAGTCATACATAAATCATGAGGTGTTTTTCAATGTTGTAATGGGGCCAAGGTAAAGGTAAGGGTATATGTATAAGGCTAAGTGAGCTAATAAGTGAATCCTTGATTAGTCTAAGATCTCACCTGACATACATATTTTGTAATTCAAAGCTTCTTAACCTATTTGCCCAAATTTTCTTACTTTGTATTGCAAGCTCATGCATTAACTTTAATTTTATCCCATGTGCATTGATTCTATTCATTTTGCAATTGGAGAATTTTTGTATCCCCTTAATTAAATACCGAAAATAAAAAAAATTTTTTTGAAAGCACATGGTAATTCAATTGTTTTTGATTTCACAAGAGCATGCTTCCCAAAATTTTTATTTTGAATATTTTTATTCTTTTTAACTTTCTACCTTTGTATCTATCATCCATGTTCCCATAAAGTTCCCCACACTTAAACAATACACAATTTCTATCTTAAGCTAACCAAAGATTCAACTTGGGATTTTTATTTTGTTTTTTTGCTTAAGGCTAGTAATGTGGTTTATAGAACAAGAGGGGATTAAAAAGCTCAAGGGGGCTAACAAGGGTGATGTAAAAGGTAGGCTAATTTGGGGTAAGTGAGGAAAAAGTTCAAATGATGGCCTCAATCATTTGTTAGTATGTATATATACTCTATAAATGGACATATAGATTAAAACAAAGTAAAGAACACCAGAATGAAAAAGAAGGGCAAAACACACAGGAATAAAGATTATGATTTGAATGTAACCATACAATTAAGCTCAAAACTCACAGGCTGTGTGTTCTCTAGCTCAAAAATCATATATCAGTTATACATGTCATGCAAGTAAAAATTAAGAGTTTCCATTATTCTTAATGTAAAATTTTTTTGGGTAACTTTAAAGTTTTAGTGTTTCTCCTTGAAGAAATGTTGTTAACTAACTAACATGTAATGCTATATATACAAGGTGTGTGGATTGTTTTGATTATGTTAAAGTCTCTAGTTTACTTCCTTTTTATTTTCAATTTAAACCAAACTATCATATGCTAAAAGGGTAAACTATACTAATTAATCCACATATTCTATAACTAATAAGTTTAGAATTGCAACTAAACTAACTGGCTAAAATATAAACTAAAGTGCAAAATGCGGAAATAAGGTACAAATACAGCAAAAAGAGCAATGTATAAGTACTGAGAAATAAAAGTAAAGATAAAAGTACAGAAAAATAAACAAAATAAGATAGAAAGAGTCTGTAGTGGTTCACCAAAAAGAAATATGCCAGGGATGGCGACCTCCCCACACTTAAAATAAAGCATCATCCTCGATGCTCACTCAAGCTGGGTGTGAAGGAGTGTCATCACTGGAAGGATGGGCTGCTGGAGTCTCGGTGGTGGCCTGAGGATCTGCAGACTAGATGAGAGTAGGAGGATCTGTCTGCTGCAGTGGAGGCTCTGACTGGATAGGAATCTCTGCATCTGCGGCCTGTATCTGGTGTGGCTCCTCCTGCTGTGGTGCAGCCTGTTCTGGTCCTGCCTGTGCAACCTGGGTAGGTGTCTCCTCCTTGTGATCGTCCTCCTCCACCTCAGATGTATCAGTAGGGGTGTCAGGCTCGGAGGGGATGTCGCCGCTGGATCGGATCATCAACTTGACGTGCTCATAGCGTCGCTTGTTACGACGCT
>NC_029794.2:38228293-38273478 GCF_000816755.2 Arachis ipaensis
GTGCTCATAGCGTCGCTTGTTGCGACGCTCCATACGATCCAAGCGAGCGAAGAGTCGATGCACCAAATGGTAAATAGGCTCAAGAGCAGCTGGAGGGGCAGTGGGTGGGGCTGGTGCAGCAGTGGAAGAAGAAGGGGCAGCTGAAGGTGTAACTGTCTCATCAGAAGCAGTAAGGAATGGAGGTCTGTAGCCCAAGGCCTGAAACTTCCTACTGTGAGGAATGATCTTCCTGTAGTCTACAGCAGGTGGCTTCTCATCGGCATCCTCCCAAGGCACGTCAGCTCGACGGCCTAGCTGGGTGACCAGGTAAGGGAAAGGAAGGGTGCCTCTGATATGGACCCTGGCCATATAGTGCCGGATGAATCGTGGCAGATACAGGTCCTTACCCTCCAGCACACACCAGAGAAGGGTGATCATAGTGGCAGGCAGCTCTGTCTCATGAGTGCTCGGCATAACAAAGTTGCTCAGGATCTAGTGCCAGAGCCGAGCCTCATCATTCAGATACATAAGCTTGATTCCTTTAGGCATTGTGGTGTTCTTACCCATGACCCATGGGACAGTCGGATCAAGGGCTATCCTCTGCTTGACAGCATCCCAGTCAAATCTCATAAAGCACATGTCCTCTTCAGCCTTTTGGTAACCGTCAGGCTGAACTGACTTAGGCTGAAGGCGCAGAATATCCTCAATGGCCTCTTCAGTGACCAGTATCTGTTTCTCTCTGAGGTGCACTGCATCCAGGGAAGTCTTGAAATAGTTGCAGTAAAACTCTCTTACCTAGGAAGCATTGACCTCTGTCAGGTTTCTCTTCAAGAAGAACCAGCCTCTCTGTTTGATCTGATCGGAGGTGTACTGCTGTAGTTCTTCTGAAATCTTCAGAGTCCTCTCCAGGTACAGGTTCCTGGAGGTGGCAAACACTGGATACTTCAGCTCACAGTATTGGTTTGCAAACTTAATGGGATCATTGGCAGGGAGGAGCTAGTCAGCCTTCTCCTGCGGGGTAAAGTGCTTTTCCCGCCAGGAGTCATCATGCATAATCTCCAGGATAGACATAGAGGATTCACCTCTTTTCCGTTTGCTAGTTGTTGCCTTTCCTTTTCCTTTTCGTTGAGGGTCAGCCATCCTGAAAAACAGAAATCTGGGATATAATAAAAATAGGAAAACAAGTAGGCAAAGAACAAGATAAGCAAATAGTGGCAAAGGCGCAGTGGAATTATGAAATGAGTTGAATAATTGTGCATTTTGGATTGTGTCGGAGTTAAAAAGCTGAGATGAGAAATTACAATCCAAAATATGTTATAAGTGGAATACCTGTTAATTAGGAAAAACAATAAACATGCCATGAGTGAAAAGGTTGAGGGAGTTAGGTAAAAAGCAAGGAGAAGTTAGAAAGTTAAAAGTGGTTAAAAGTGAAAAAGTGGAAAGTAGTGAGTTAGGAGGAAAGAAAGTTAAAGTAAGTGGCATTGAGAATTGTTTCCTAAGTAACAAGAAATACACAAATTGAAAGACTAGGCAACTCATATTCAAAAATATCAGGTTAGTGATGATGATTCTTAAAGATATAAAAAATAGCAAAAAATTAAAATCGAATCATCAAAAGTGCAATTTATTAACCAGGAAATCGAAAGGAATAAGAATGCTGGCCCGTGCATTCATGAAGTGGTTTGGAAAAAGCTAAGGAATGCCAAATTCAAGTTGCCAAAACCAAAACATGAATGAAAGTCAAAATAATTTACAGAAAATTGGGCAGCATACCGGCTAAAATTGGATGTTTCCGGGTAATAAACAGCAAGCAAAATAGTTCATATAAATTAAAATAAAGATGCAACTACATAAATGGAATATGAACATGAAAAAGTAGTGTAAAAAGCAGCATGAAACAGTAAAGAATAGCATATCACAGCAACATCAGAATTGCGAAATTGATAAAACAAGAAGCACGAACAGCGCAATTATCAGGCTTAAATCCACTAACCACATCCTAGCTACCTAACCACCTAGAATCCACTACAAACATGCATCTCTAACTAGCCTAATTTTAAACATAAATTGAAAAATATGCAACTAACTATGAATGAAAGAAAAGCGGCGGTCGGCGGAACCTGGTGGTTAGAGGCACAAGTATGGAACTAAGAGAGGTTGTGGGAGTAGGGTGGTGTTGGCGGTGGTGCGGCGGTGACGTAGGGCGGCGCGGCGGCGATCCTTGGTGGAGGTAGGGATGGTTTGGTGTTGCTGGGTTAGGGTTGGGGTACAGGGAGGGAAAGGGGGGGGTTCGAGGGTTGTGGGGCGGAGGGTGGTTGTGATGGTGGGAGGTGGTGCGGTTTCGCGTCACTGGGGGTTAGTGAATTTGAATCCATGCGAACGCGTGGGGCACGCGGTCGCGTGGGGCACGCGGTCGCGTGGCTAGGGTGGAATGGGGTTGGCGCGATCGCGTGAGTGACGCGATCACATGGGATGGGTAAAAGGATGAATGACGCGGTCGCGTGAGGCACGCGACTGCGTCGCTGGAAATTGTGCTAAACGCACAATTCCAGCGTCATTTCGGCGTAACTCTCTATGTCCATTTAGGATGTTGTGCAATCCATGAGACGCAAACGCGTCGCTTACAATTCCGCGTGGGATGGGTGTTTTGCAAGTGACGCGTTCGCGTCAGGGACGCGAACGCGTGGGCCGTTTTGTGCTAAACGCACACCAGCCGCACGATTCCAGCCTAGATTTCTGGGCGTTGGATTTTTTTACACCGATTTTCAGATCACGCGTTCGCGTGATTGACGCGGACGCGTGGGAGGTGGTTTTCGCAACTGATGCGAACGCGTTAGCAGTGCGGTCGCGTCGCACGCTTTCCTTCCTTTTTTTATACGCAGGTATGCAATTATGCAATATGCAATGCTAATGCAAATGCTATGAATAACATCCAGGTTCAATAAAAATAATATAACATAAAATCAAACAGTACGAAATAAAAATTGAAAAAGAAACGACCATACCATGGTGGGTTGTCTCCCACCTAGCACTTTTAGTTAAAGTCCTTAAGTTGGACATTGGATGAGCTTCCTGTTATGGTGGCTTATGCTTAAATTCATCCAGAAATCTCCACCAATGTTTGGAATGCCAACAGCCTCCGGGGTCCCAAACTAGGCATGTGAAGCTTTTGAGCAGCTTCAGACAGGTTCTCAGATTTCCGGGGTGACGAATGTCAGAAGAGATTCCAGGATCCCAAACTTTGCTTTTAAATCTGCCTTTGTCTTGATCTATATGCTTCCATCCGGGCGGTTTAGAGATTGTATTCTCACCAAGATGACCAAACTTCTTCCGTGATCCATTCAATTGAACTTGATACCCATCCTTGCACTTCGAATTGAAGCGTGGAACCTTATTGAATCTTGTACACCAGCTCTGAGTACGAGCCATTTTTCTCTTACTCTTAAAGCTGCTGAGAGCTCTAAGCTGGCCATCTGTTTCAAGCAAACCATATTCAAGTGGAAAAGTAAAGATAAAGGTTAAGGATTGTACCCACTTGAAGCTTGTATTAGGTGGTAATGGCCTTGGGATAGGTGTTTCCAGTGGTTCTGCAAGCTCTACTCCCTTATATTCTTCCGTGAATTCCTCCACTTCTTTGCAAGATTTTTCGACTGCAACTGCGTCCTGATCAAAGTCGTCCATGTCTTCCTCATCACTCAAGTCATAAGCCGGAGGTTGAGAGAAATCTACCTCCGCATCATATTCGTATTCACTTGGGGAAGATTCTTCAATCTCAGAGAATTCACTTGCGGATGCAAGTTCATTACTAGGAGAACTTGACTTGAGACTATCATCATCAAGGAAACTTGCGTCTTGGGTTATTCCGTCTAGTTCTTCATAAAATACCTGCTTTGGGGGTTGTGCACTATCCTTCTCAGCATCAATTGTAATGTCCTTGACAGAATTCTCCACAACTCTGGATTCCCATGGAGGTTCAGCATCTCCTAAATCTTCAATCAGTACTTCTTCTTCTTGGATAATTTGAGCTTTCTCCAATTGTTCCAGAATAAAGTTATGCTCATTACTTCCCACTGGGGTTTCTAGTGTTTCCTTCATGCTACGTTTGTCATTAGATTCTCCATATAAGACTATTAAAGTTCCTTGAGTGTCTAAACGTCTGGAAGATAATTGTTTTTTTGCTTGCTCCAGCTGATGAAGGGTTGTATAAAATTGATCTACTGTTTCCTTGAGGCGAGCCTGTGATTCTCGAGGTGATGAATGTGGACATGGTACATAGGAAAGTGGTGGTGTTTGGGAGTAATTGGATTGGAATTGGGGTAAATAAGGATCATATGGTGGTGAATGGTGAAAAGGAGCTTGTGAGTATGGTGGTTCAAAGTTATGTTGAAAGGATGGTCTATAGGCACAAGGTGGGGTTTGTTGGTAACTACCAAGAGGTCCACCATATCTATTAGCTTGGTATGCATTGTAGAATGGTCTTTGTCCATGATATCTTGGAAGGTGTTGTTGTCTAAAGGGGTGATCAGATCCTCTTGGCTCCATCCATCTTTGATTGCGTAGACCTTGATGCATATTCCTGTTATAGCTTTCACTCCTTTCAACAATATTAGAACTAAACTCAAAGCGAGAGGGGTGAGAATTCATAGTGGCTAAAAATATAAAAGAGAAAAAACAAAAATAAATAAACAAGTAAAAGAAAAAATATTTACAATAACCAATAATAAGGCACACGTTTGCAATTCCCCGGCAACGGCGCCATTTTGAAGAGAGAACTTTTGCGTGGTCTAGAAATTCGCAGAATAAATCCTCGTTGTAGGTATAGCTTCTAAACCAACAAAAGTCCTTTCTCACAAAAGTTTTGGTTGTCACTTAAGCAAACCCAATAAAATTGATAACCGAGTATTTAAACCTCGGGTCGTCTTCTCAAGGAATTACAAGGAGGTATGTTCTTATTAATGGTTATGAGTTTTGTAAATTGGGCGTTTTGAAAGTGAGCAACAAGTAGTTTAAATGATAAGTAAAATAAATAAATAACTATAAAATAAACTCTTGGCAAGGTGTGAGAAATTGGAAGTCCTATCCTAGTTATCCTTATCAATGGTGATGAGAATTGAGTTTTAATCCCACTTAGTTAGCCTTTACTAAAGAAAAGAAAGGTCAAGTGGACCAATTAGTTTGATCCTCAGGTCCTGGTCAATTCCTAAGAAAGGACTGGAATTATTGAAGTTCAATTCAATTAGCAAAGACAACAATTATCAATCACGTTGAGTTTGATAACTCATGAGTTACCAATTACTTAACCAAGGCCAAAAGGGGAAAAGTAAACTTACTCGAATAAAAATGTCTTCAGATTGGAAGCAACAGTAACATAAATAAAAGAAAGCAATCATAAACTGAAATACCTCAAATAACATTAATTAAGAGAATCATATGTAACATGGAAGAGTTCATAAATTAAATTGATAAAATAATTAAAAAAGAACATTGAACCTGATAAAAAGAGACAATCATGAAGGCGAGAAAAATCCTAATTTCTAGTCCTAAGAGAGAGAGGAGAGAACCTCTCTCTAAAAACTACATCTAAATCATGAAAAGTGAATAATTGAATGCATGCTCATGAATGGATGCATTCCCCCCACTTTACAACCTCTACTCTGTGATTTCTGGACTTGGATCTGGGCCAAAAAGGGTTTCAGAAATTGCTAGGAGCGTTTTCTGTAATTTCTGGTGCCTGGCATCTGTCACGCGTCCGCGTGGGTCACACGGTCGCGTCATCTTGAGTTTTCCTTATCACGCGTTCGCTTCGGTCATGCGTCCGCGTCGTCTGTGTTCTGCTTATGGCGCGCATCCGCGTCAGTCACGCATTCGCGTCGCTGCCTTTTCGCGCTAAGCATGCGGCCGCGTCGTCCATGCGTTCGCGTCGCTGCCAGTTTCTTCAAAAACTCTATTTTGTGCTTTCCTTCCATTTTCGTATGTTTCCTTTCCATTTTTTAAGTCATTTCTGCCTTAGAAGATCTAAAACTACTCAACACACAAATCACGGCATCGAATAGTAATAAAGGGTAATTAAAATAATTATTTTTAAAGCATAGGAAACATGTTTTTCACATATATCACATAATAAGGAAGGGAAAGTAAAACCATGCAATTTACATGAATAAGTGGGTGAAGGGTTGAATAAATCACTTAAACTGAGCACAATATATATCATAAAATATGGGTTTATCAAAGCCCATCACTAAGAAAAGGATGGAGCAAACAAGAGATCATGGACCTCAACAAGAGCATAAGGAAATTCCTCACCATGAAATCCCTGAGATGCCTCAAGGGATGTACTTCCCTCTACAAACTATTGGGAGCAAATCAACACTTCCCTAGGAGAATTAAGCTCCAACATGGGACAACTAAGGATGGAGTACCAAGAGCACTCCATCATCCTCCATGAGGTTAGAGAAGATCAAAGAGCTATGAGGGAGGAGCAACAAAGACAAGGAAGAGACATAGAGGAGCTCAAGAGCACCATTGGTTCTTCAAGAAGAGGAAGACGCCACCCTCACCAAGGTGGACCCATTCCTTAATCTCATTGTTCTTATTTTCCTGTTTTTCGTTTACAATGCTTTATGTTTTATTTATGTTTGTGTCTTTACTATATGATCATTAGTGTCTAAGTGTCTATGTCTTAAAGCTATGAATGTCCTATGAATCCATCACCTCTCTTAAATGAAAACTATTCTAAAAACAAAAGAACAAGAAGTACATGGTTTCAAATTCATCCTTGAAATTAGTTTAATTATTTTGATGTGGTGACAATACTTTCTGTTTTTCTGAATGAATGCTTGAACAATGCATATGTCTTTTGATATTGTTGTCTATGAATGTCAAATATGTTGGCTCTTGAAAGAATGATGAAAAAAGAGAAATGTTATTGATAATCTGAAAAATTATAAAATTGATTCTTGAAGCAAGAAAAAGCAGTGAATACAAAAGCTTGCAAAAAAAAAGATAAAAGAAAAATGGCGAAAAAAAAGAAGAGAAAGAGAAAGAAAAAGCAAGCAGAAAAAGCCAAAAATTCTTTAAATAAAAAGGCAAGAGCAAAAAGCTAATAGCCCTTAAAACCAAAAGACAAGGGTAATAAAAAGGATCCAAGGCTTTGAGCATCAGTGGATAGGAGGGCCTAAAGGAATAAAATCCTGGCCTAAGCAGCTAAACCAAGCTGTCCCTAACCATGTGCTTGTGGCGTGAAGGTGTCAAGTGAAAACTTGAGACTGAGCGGTTAAAGTCAAGGTCCAAAGAAAAAAAAAAGAGTGTGCTTAAGAACTCTGGACACCTCTAATTGGGGACTTTAGCAAAGCTGAGTCACAATCTGAAAATATTCACCCAGTTATGTGTCTGTGGCATGTATGTATCCGGTGGTAATACTGGAAAATAGAGTGCTTAGGGCCACGGCCAAGACTCATAAAGTAGCTGTGTTCAAGAATCAACATACTGAACTAGGAAAATCAATAACACTATCTAAATTCTAAGTTCCTATAGATGCCAATCATTCTGAACTTCAATGGATAAAGTGAGATGCCAAAACTATTCAAGAGGCAAAAAGCTACTAGTCTCGCTCATCTGATTGGAGCTAAGTTTCATTGACACTTTGGAATTTATAGTATATTTTCTTCTTTTTATCCTATTTGATTTTCAGTTGCTTGGGGACAAGCAACAATTTAAGTTTGGTGTTGTGATGAGCGGATAATTTATACGCTTTTTGACATTGTTTTTACATAGTTTTTAGTATGATTTAATTAGTTTTAAGTATATTTTTATTAGTTTTTAAATAAAAATCACATTTCTAGACTTTACTATAAGTTTGTGTGTTTTTCTGTGATTTCAGGTAATTTCTAGCTAAAATTGAGGGACTTGAGCAAAAATCAGATTCAGAGGCTGAAGAAGGACTACAGATGCTGTTGGATTCTAACCTCCCTGCACTCAAAATGGAGTTTCTGGAGCTACAGAAACCCAAATGGCGCGCTCTCAATTGGGTTGGAAAGTAGACATCCAGGGATTTCCAGCAATATATAATAGTCCATACTTTGCTCAAGTTTAGACGACGCAAACTGGCATTCAACGCTAGCTTTCTGCCCTATTCTGGAGTTAAACGCCAGAAACAGGTTGCAAAGCAGAGTTAAACACCAGAAACAGGTTACAAACTGGCGTTTAACTCCAAGGAAGATCTCTACACCTGAAAGCTTCAACGTTCAGCCCAAGCACACACCAAGTGGGCCCGGAAGTAGATTTCTGCATCAATTACTTATTTTTGTAACCCTAGTAACTAGTTTAGTATAAATAGAATTTTTTACTATGGTATTGACATCTTTTGATCATGTTTTGATGATTGAACCCTCTTTGGGAGGCTGGCCATTCGGCCATGCCTGGACTATTATCACTTATGTATTTTCAACGGTAGAGTTTCTACACACCATAGATTAAGGTGTGGAGCTCTGCTGTTCCTCATGAAGTAATGCAAAGTACTATTGTTTTTCTATTCAATTCAAGCCTATTTCTTCTCTAAGATATTCATTCGCACACAAGAACATGATGAATGTGATGATTATGTGACGCCCATCATCATTCTCACTTATGAACGCGTGCCTGACAAACACTTTCGTTCTACATGTAAACAAGCTTGAATGTGTATCTCTTAGCCTCCTGATCTATGATCAGAATCTTCGTGGTATAGGCTAGAATTATTGGCGGCCATTCTTGAGATCCGGAAAGTCTAAACCTTGTCTGTGATATTCCGAGTAGGATCTGGGAAGGGATGGCTGTGACGAGCTTCAAACTCGCGAGTGCTGGGCGTAGTGATAGAAGCAAAAAGGATTACTGAATCCTATTCCAGCATGATCGAGAACCGACAGATGATTAGCTGTGCGGTGACAGCACATTTTGGACCATTTTCACTGAGAGGACGGGATGTAGCCATTGACAACGGTGATGCCCAACATACAGCTTGCCATAGAAAGGAGTATGAAGGATTGGATGAATACAGTAGGAAAGCAGAGGTTCAGAAGGAACAAAAGCATCTCCATACGCTTATCTGAAATTCTCACCAATGAACTACATAAGTATCTCTATCCTATTTTACGTTTTATTTATCTTTTAATTTTTAAAACTCTATAACCATTTGAATCCACCTGACTGAGATTTACAAGGTGACCATAGCTTGCTTCAAGCCGACAATCTCCGTGGGATCGACCCTTACTCACGTAAGGTTTTTTACTTGGATGACCCAGTGCACATGCTGGTTAGTTGTGCGAAGTTGTGACAAAAAACTGAAATTATGAACGTGCGTATTAAGTTTTTGACGCCGTTACCAAGGAATGAACGATCACGATTTTGCATACCACAAATCCTGGAGAATCGGCACAATTCCTTATATTTGTTTGTGTACTCAACTACTGACATCGAACATTACTTTAATTGTAGTAATTCAAACTTCTTAGCCGTTCTAACTGGGTTGGGGAAATACTTTTGGTAGAATTTAGATTGAAACACATCCCAAGGTATCGCAACATCATCTCGCTGCAGAAGGTGTCGCGTCCCTTGCCACCAATATTGAGCCTCACCCATGAACTGATAAGTTGTGAACTCAATGCATTGATCTTTAGGCACTTGTTGTTCTTCTAAAGCTCGCTCCATTGCCTGAAACCAATTCCTGGCCTCTGTGGGATTCGTGGTTCCTCTAAAGGTCGGTGAATTTATCTTCAGGAAAGTTGCAAGCGTCATTGGCCCATTATCTCTATTACCTCCATTCCCATTATTGACTTGGTTTTCTAAAACCTTGGTTATAGCCTATATAGATGTAGCCATGCTCTCAAAGGCAGCCACAAAGTTCACGGGATTATTTTCCGTCGTTTCAGGTTCCGTATTACTAGCCCTACCACTCCCTCGACCTCGTCCGCGTCCATGAGTTGCCATCTGGTCCCTTGATGAGTGAGCAACTTGTACCCTTTTTCTTAGCATTTTCTAGTTGTTTTTAGTTAGATTTTATTTAGTTTTACTTGATTTTAGTACAAAATTCCCTTTGGATGCTACATTGACTTGTTTTAGTATTTTTATGATTTCAGGTGAAATTCAGAGCAATATGGCAGAGTTTGGAGCAAAAAGGAACAAAGATGGCAGCATCCCCCCTCCCTCTGGGCGCTAAATGCCCAACTGGCGTTTAGCCCTAGCAAGGGTATAAACCAGAATGCCACTGCCCCTTTTTGGGAATTAAATGCCCAATATGGCGTTTAACGCCAGCAGCAATCCAAATTCCCTCCTCTTTTGGCTTCTCAAGTTGATTAAGCATTTATCAGTTATATTTTATTTTCTTTTTGTAATTTTTAATTACAAACAATATCTTTTAGTTTTGAGATTTATTATTTTATTTTATTTTTGAATCAAATTAGATTAGTATAAAAGAGAAAAGATCTCTTGTATCTGGGATCATATCTCTTCTGCACGTTTTTCAGAACTCTAGTTTCTCCGTAAGTCATGAGCAACTAAACCTCTTTGGTTAAGGTTAGAGTTTTCTTTATTTCTATGGATTAAGACTATTGCTTTTCTATTTTAATTAATGTATTGATTCAATTTCAAGGATTGTTTTCATTCTTAATCTTATGAATTTAGGTGGAACCAGATAGAACCCTTATTCTACATGAGTTCTTGTGATTCTCGAGAGAGTTATCTCGCTTGAACAACAGCTTGAAAATAAAATCCTCATAAATTGCTAATTATACGAACTAATTAAGATACGTGACATATAATCCTATTAGCTTTGGGTAATTAGGGTTTTCGTGGCCATAAACTAGTTTTTGAACTTAACCCTCTAATCGGAATTAAGTGACCACGAGAGTGGCGGTTAATGAAAGTTAGAGGAGGCTAAATCACTAAGAGATTAGGGTTTAGATATTTATAGTTTGCCATGGAATGAATCATACGTTGTTAAAATAGTTAGTAAGAACTTTTAATCCGGAAAGATAAACATCTCCGAAGCCTTAACTATTTTCTCGTACTGTTTTTACACCAAACCCTTATTTGCTTTCTTTATTTGCGAATTTGTTGTTTATGCAAATTGACTTACCAAACAACCTTTTCTATTTTCCTGACTAAGCCAATTAGATAACCATTATTGCTCAGTCTAACAATCCTCATGGGATTGACCCCCACTCACCTGAGGTATTACTTGAATGACCCAGTGCACTTGCCGGTTAAGCTGTGTGAGTTCACAATTCGCGCACCAAGTTTTTGGCGCCGTTGCTGGGGATTGTTTGTGATTGACAACTAGTAGTTGTCTGGTTGCTTAGATTAGGTATTTTTATTAGTTTTGTTTGTTTACTTTTTCTTTTAATTTTTTATTTTAATTTTATATATTTATTTTTCCTTTATTTTCAAATTTTATTTTATTTATTTTCCTTCAATTTCTGATTTTAAATTTGGTGTCCCTTTAGTATTTTTTCTCTTTTGATTTTCAAAAATTTTACTTTTTTCTTTTTTGTTTTCAAAAATTTCAGTTTAGTTGCGTACTTTAATTTATTTTATTTCTTATATTTTTTTTGGGATATCTCACTGGGAGCTCTCTATAATTTGACATAGAGACTCCTACTTTTCTTGGTCTCTTGTTTGTTTATGAGCAGAAACAGGGATAAAGAACCCCTTCTTGAGTTTGATTCTGAACCTGAGAGGACCTTGAGGCGGCATTTGCAATAAGCTAGAGCTTACAAAGCTAGATAGAACCTCGGAAAAACTTTTGAGAAGGAAGCTATAGACACTAATGGTGGGAACCCTAACGCTGATGAGCATGCAAGGAGGATGCTTGGCTCATACACTACACCCACTCTTGACTTCTATGGGCGCAGTATAGCTGTACCTGCTATTGGTGCAAATAATTTCGAGCTTAAATCTCAACTGATCACTCTAGTGTAGCAAAATTGCCAGTTTCATGGAGTCCCACGGGAGGACCCCAATTTATTCATCTCTAACTTCCTACATATCTATGACACTGTGAAGATAAGTGGAGTGAATTCTGAGGTCTACAAGCTCATGCTCTTTCCATTTGCTGTAAGGGACAGAGCAAAGCAGTGGCTTGATTCTTAGTCCAAGGAGAGCCTGAACACATGGGACAAGGTGGTCACTGGATTTTTGACAAAAATTTTTCCACCTTAGAAGCTTACTAAGCTTAGGGTGGATATCCAGACCTTCAGACAAAAAGATAGAGAGTCCTTCTATGAGGCCTGGGAGAGATACAAGCTGATGATCAGGAGGTGCCCTCCTAACATGTTTTCAGAATGGACCAAGATGTAGATCTTTTATGATGGCCTCTCTGAGATGGCCAAGATGTCACTGGACAACTCTGCAGGTGGTTTCCATTTGCTGTAAGGGACAGAGCAAAGCAGTGGCTTGATTCTTAGCCCAAGGAGAGCCTGAACACATGGGACAAGGTGGTCACTGGATTTCTGACAAAAATTTTTCCACCTTAGAAGCTTACTAAGCTTAAGGTGGATATCCAGACCTTCAGACAAAAAGATAGAGAGTCCTTCTATGAGGCCTGGGAGAGATACAAGCTGATGATTAGGAGGTGCCCTCCTGACATGTTTTCAGAATGGACCAAGATGTATATCTTTTATGATGGCCTCTCTGAGATGGCCAAGATGTCACTGGACAACTCTGCAGGTGGTTTCCATTTGCTGTAAGGGACAGAGCAAAGCAGTGGCTTGATTCTTAGCCCAAGGAGAGCCTGAACACATGGGACAAGGTGGTCACTGGATTTCTGACAAAAATTTTTCCACCTTAGAAGCTTACTAAGCTTAGGGTGGATATCCAGACCTTCAGACAAAAAGATAGAGAGTCCTTCTATGAGGCCTGGGAGAGATACAAGCTGATGATTAGGAGGTGCCCTCCTGACATGTTTTCAGAATGGACCAAGATGTAGATCTTTTCTGATGGCCTCTCTGAGATGGCCAAGATATCACTGGACAACTCTACAGGTGGTTTCCTGCACATGAAGAAGATGCCCGAAGAGGCGAATGAGCTTATTAAAATGGTTGCCAACAACCAGTATCTGTACACTTTTGATAGGAACCTTGTGAACATTGGGACTATACTGAAGAAATGAGTCATGGAGGTGGACACACTAGATGCCATCTTGGCTCAGAACAAGATCATGTCCCAGTAGATTAATATGATCTCTCAGCACCTGATCGGGATACAAGTCTCAGCTGTCAACACTCAAGATGCATCCTATGACATGATTGGAAGCTACAACCAAAGGGACGCTTGTGGCTATGTCTAACCCATCACTGAGAAAGTTAATTACATGGGTAACGCCTTTAGAAATCCCAACAAAAGCCCTAACTTTGGGGGGAGAGTTCAACCACAAAAGCCCCAACAGAGCTTCAACAACAACCAGGGTGGATTCAATCAGAATAGGTTTAACACCTAACAGTTCCAACTCTCTCAGCAGCAACAAAGGTACTCTCAGAGCCAAGACACTCCTGACTGAGCCACAATAGTCTCTGAACTTTCCAAGACCACTCATAGCTTTATGCAAGAGAAGAAGGTTTCAATTCGGAACTTGGAACTACAAGTGGGTCAGTTGAGTAAGAGGATACCTGAGAGACTTCCTAACACTCTTCCAAGTAACATAGAGGTGAATCCAAGAGAAAAATGTAAGGCCCTTGATAAACTCTAATTTTATGGTTTATCTTGTGCTTAATTTGGGAGATTTTATCACCTTTTCCCACAAATATTCAATGAAATAGCATGGTTTTGTAATTCTCCTTAAATTTGTGCTTAAGTGTGAAAACATGATTTTTAGGCCTTAAATTTGCCAATTTTAATTCAATTTAATTCCATTCGATATCTTGATATGTTTGTTGAATGATTTCAGGTTCATAAGGCAAAGATTGGATTGAAAGAATGAAGAAAAAGCATGCAAAGTGGGAGAACTCATGAAGAAATGAAGGAATTGCTAAGCTGTCAATCATGACCTCTTTGTACTAAAACGATCATAACATGAGCTACCGAGGTCCAAATGAGGCGGTTCTAATTGCGTTGGAAAGCTAACATCCAGGGCTTCAAAATGATATAAAATTCGCTATACTTTTTTTGCTTTTGGTAACGCGTACGCATCATTCCACACGCATGCATTGCAGGATCAGCGTGGGCCATCTTGAGCAACTCGTAGCCAGCGATTTCTGAGGCATTTTGGGCCCAATCCAACTCATTTCTAATGCTATTGAATCCAAGCATTGAAGGGGGAATGAACCAAGAAGTCATAGTTCATCATGTTTTAGGGTAGAATTCTAGAGAGAGAGACTATTTCCTCTCTCTAGATTTAGGGTTCTTATTTCCATTTCCTCTTTGATCTAGATTTTAATCTTGTTTCATTTTAGTTTTCTTTTACTTTTACTTATTCTAGCATTTTAGTTTAGTCACTTCTCTTGTTAATTTCTTATTTTTCTTTCTTTTATGTTGATGAACGATTGTTGGATCTTGATTTCTTCTAATGCAATGTTATGTTTCTATGTCTTCTTTTATGTTTACCTTCATTGCTATTGTTGATTTCTTACTTATGATAGTTATGGGTTTTGTTAATTCTTACATTTTATGATGTTTACTTTTATTGCACTCTAGGTGTTTGATGAAATATTTTTTCTAGTTTTTGAGTAGTTTTCTTGACTCTTGGCCTAGGCTAAGAGAATTGAGTGACCTTGAGTTATTGGGTCTCATTGAATTAGTGATTTGAGAATCCTATGTGGTCAATTTGATAACCATTGACTCTAGGTTACTACTAAGTTAATTAGTAGCTAGGTTGGGACTTATGGATTGATGTTGATCAAGCCTATTTGACGTACTTAATGCATTGAGGTAGACATTATACTTACTTCAACCATAGGAGTAGACTAAATGGGTTGGTCCCTCATAATTATCAATATATGGTTTGTAGACAAGGATGGTAATCTAAATTACCTATGTCTAGCCAAGAGTTTTTTCCCATTTCTTTATTAGTTCTTGTCATTTACTTTCTTGTTATTTACTTCTCTTGCCAATTTCCAAATCAAACCCCCTTGCATCTTCATAGCCAATAATTAAACACTTCATTGCAATTCCTTGTGAGACGACCCGAGGTTTAAATACTTCGGTTAATTTTCATTGGGGTTTGTACTTGTGACAACCAAATTTTTTATTGACGATTGTTTGTTGGTTTAGAACTATACTTGTAACAAGATTTCATTTGTGAAATTCTATACCAAACAAATCAAATTCCTTTCAATTAAATTGCACCGTTGCCGAGGAATTGCAATGGTGTTATGTTATTGGCTATTGTGAATATGTGAATATGTTTGTCTTTTGCTTGATTTTTAGTTTTTGTTAGGTTTAGGACTTGTTGCTTATTTTTGTTAGCCTTTGTTTTTGTTTGCTATTATGAATTCTCATCCTCACTTTGGCTATAAGTTTGGTTCAAATTATGTTGTAGGGAATGGGAATTACAATGACAATATGCATCAAGGATGGAACAATCAAAGGTAGGAGGAGCCTTGATAATGAGATTTTATCGTATCGGTCTAGATTTTCTTCTTATAGAAAAGAATTACTTCGTTGTAAGCACTCGAAACCAACAAACAATTCTCACATCAAAAATTTTGGTTGTCACAAAGAACAAACCCCAAATAAGAATTAACCGAAGTATTTAGACTCCGGGTCGTCTCACGAGGAATTACAATAAAGTGTATGCTTATTGGCTATGAAGGAACAAGGGAGTTTGGTTTATAAGGGGCGGAAAATAAATGGCAAGAAAAGTAAATCAAGCAAGCAATTAAAGAAAGCAAAATAAAGAAAAGCAATTAATAAAGATAGACATTCATGGCAAGAATTGAGATCATAGGCCTTCCATCCTAGTCACTAATAACAATAATTAACAAGAATTTATCTTATTACGTCATCCCCAATGATGGAAGAAGATATACGTTATCTTCCATGAGAGAAAGTCTAACAAGACTAGCTAATCTCAATACAAATGTCCTAATCATCTCACTAATTAGATTAGCAAGAGATTAGAGTCAATGGAAATGATATTAACTAACAACTCTAGATCACCAACATAGGTTGGGTTTTCATGACTCAAGATTGCCTAATTACTCTTTCCAAGCCAAGAATGCTCAAAGTCTACTCTAAAGCCCAACCAAGCATTTTGTCAAACACTTGGTGGGTAATAAAGAAAAGCATGGTAAATATGTAAGAATAATAAAATCTAACAACTACCAATTGCAAGGAGAGTAAATCAACAACTTAATTCATCAATAAAAGAAACATCAACATCAAATTGCATTAAATGTAACCCAAATCCAACATGAGTTCATCATCACAAAAGAGAGCAAAGAGGGAAATTAACACTACAAACCATGAGAATAAAATAGTAGAAGCAAGAATTCATAAATGAAATAAGATGAAAACATGAGATTGAACCTAGATATAGAAGAGATTAACCTAACCTAGCCTAATTCTAGAGAGAAGAGGGAGCTTCTCTCTCTAGAAACTACTCTACATGCTGCTAACACTTCAAACAATTGCTCCCCCTTGCTTGGACTTCAATTCTGCATGAAATACACTCAGAAATAAGTTGGACTTGGGCCTGGGCAGCTCAGAAATTTCCCCCAGCGTTTTGCCTTTAAGTGGGTCACGTGTGAGTATCGGCGCATACGCGCCATGTTCGCATGCGCGTCGATTGGCTGTTTCTTCATCCGCGCGTGCGCGTCATGTACGCGTGCGCGTCTCTATGCGAAGCCACTTCTGCGCGCGCGCCCATAGATGCATTTCCCATTCTTGTTTCCTCATGCATTCTCCACTTTGTATGCTTTTTTCCTCATTTCTTCCATCCAATACTTGCCTTATAAACCTGAAATCACTTAACAAACACATCAAGGTATCGAATGGAATTAAAGTGAATTAAAATCACCAATTTAAGGGCCTAAAAATTATATTTTTACACTTAAGCACAATTCAAGGGAGAATTACAAAACCATGCTATTTCATTGAATAAATATTGGAAAAGGTGATAAAATCCCCCAAAATAAGCGCAAGATAAACCACGAAATCGGGGTTTATCAAATCTCTCCACACTTAAACTAAGCATGTCCTCATGCTAAAATCAAGAAAGAAGCAAGGGGTATCAACATTTATTCAATGCAAGCTAACTAAATGCAATCTATCTATATGAAACCTATTTACATGAATGCAATGGCTTAGTCAAAATAAATCAATCTCCAAGAATACACATGCAAGCACAAGGGCTAAGGCAATAGCAATCAAAGCAAACCACAATTGGATTGAATCATTGAAAAATTTTGCAAACTTGCAAGAAAAGATGATCATGGGTGAAAACATGTAATTGAGTGATCGAACCCTCCCCAGATGTGTATCTGCTCTAGGCACTCGAGTGTATGTGGTTGATTCACTCAATTCTCCCCTAATCATGCTTTCCGATATTTCTTTTTCATCTAACAATCAACAATTACTTTATGCATGCATACAAATATCATGAGGGCTTTCCCGTAGGTTGTAATGGGGCTAGGGTCAAGGTAGGGTGCATATTGTCAAATGAGCTTGAGATTTGAATCTTTGATTAACTTAAACTTTCCACCTAACTTATGACTACCTTTACAATTCTAAACAATCCTAACTATCCATTTTTCACTTTTCTACACACTCATGCATTCTCTTTTGATCACTACACATATGCATTGATCATCATTAAGCTTCACCTTGGGCCATTTTTGTCCCCTTTTTATTGCACTTCTTTTTCTCTTTTTTTCTTTAAAACTAAAATATTTACAAGAACATCAATGCATATGGTTTATACAAGGTTAATACATGAGTATGTTCCCAATTCCCAAGATTCTCAACACAAATACAAAAACACACTTTTATATCTACCCAATGTACCCAACTTTCTCAAAATCTAATGATGAACACTCTCACTAACCTAAGCTAGTCAAAGATTCAAATTAAGGACATTTATTATTTTTTACTTAGGCTTGTAATGTGTTACAATTAAGAACAAATGGGTTAAGTATAGACTCGAATTGGCTAATAATGGAAGATAAAAGGTAGGCTATTTGGGCAAATGAGCTATTTGAACAATGGCCTCAATCATATAAATGCATGTACACACAAAGTAATGGACATAAAGAATCAAACAAATCAAAGATTACACTCATAGGAAGAGAATAATGCACACAAGAATGAAAGTAAGTGGTCATACGATGTAACCACACAATTAGGCTCAAAACTCGCATGCTTGTGTTTTTAGCTCAAAACATGCTCCACAAAGTGTATAATCCAAGCAAGTCCTAAAAAAATTTTCAACCAATTGGGGTGGTGCCCTAGAAATGGATTTCTTGAAAATTTTCATCATATTGACTAAGCTTATTCTAATGCAAGGTTGTGATTTAGAAAACAAAAAAAATTTCTTAGTTTACCCCTTTTCCAATCAAAGCAAATTTCATACGCAAAGGGGATCAACTAGGTTTCAACAATTTACAATGTTTTTCCATTTCCAATAAACAACCAAAAGGGCTAAAACAACTATATAATAAAAATCCAACCAAAATATGGAATGTATACCATCTAAGGTGCAAAATATGACAACTAAGATAAAGTAATCCCAAGATAACAAATATATACAATAATCTCAAAGCAATCTCAAAGATAAAGTGCAAAATGAAATAAAGTAGCAGAAACTAGAAGATAAATGTCTGAAAGTTCACCACACAAATGCTATCCACCGGTCACGAATGGTGACCTCCCCACACTTTAGGATGAAGCATCGTCCTCGATGCTACTGCTGAAGCACGGGCTGGGGGTCAACAGTGGCGCCAGGCTGTGGCTCAGGCTCAGGCTCAGGCTCAGGCTGTGGATTAGGCTGGGGGTCCTCAGGGGGTTGCGGAACCTCTGTGGTGGCCTGTGTCTCTGGTGGTACCTCCTGCTGAGTCGGCTCCTCAGCATGCTCCTCCTCCTGATCCTGCTCATCAGAGGCGGGAGAGTCTGGGAGTGGAGGTAGCTCAATGTCCTGCGATACAAATACCTGGTCTATGCGATTGAGACGTCGCATGATACGACGCTTGCTACGCTCCATGAAACGAAACAGGCGCTGTACTAGCAGGTATGTCGACTCCGGTGCTGGTGGTAAGGGTGCTGCGGCTGCGGAAGCTAAAGAGGGTCCTGCTGCTGCTGCGGAGGATGAAGGTTGAGCTGCCTCCACCACTACTCTGGCTCGAGAACGGCGTCTGGGTGGAGGCTTCTCGTGCACCCACCCATCCCATGGAATAGTAACCTCCTTGTCGTCGTCATCTAGGGGTTGTGGTGTCACATCATCATCCTCCCATGGGACATCGGCTAGCTCAATCATGCTGGTGACCAATGTAGGAAATGGCAGTAAGCCACGAATGTGTGCGCGTCACATGCTCTGCCTGATCAACCGGGGGAAGTCTACCTCCTTCCCCTCCATGACACAGCCAATAAGAACCAGCATATCCATCAGAATCTCTGAAATGTGAGTAGTGGACAGGACATAATGAGCGAATATATGCTGCCAAGTCTTAGCCTCTCTCGACAGATAAGTGAATAGCATCCCCTTGGGCTTCTTGTTGCCAAAATCCATCACCCAAGGGGCGTCCGATGTGGCAATCACGCGCTTCAGCGCCTCATAATCAAATATCATGCAGTGGATAGCTATCTCTGCCTGCTGACAGGCGCATGTGTCCTCAGTATAAGGTTGGCAAAGAAATGCCTCCCCAATAGCTGCCTCAGTAATCAAGATCTCCCTACCCCTCAGGTGGACTGAATCAAGAGTGGCACGAAAGAAGTTGCAATAGAACTCCCTCACCCATGAAGTGTTTATCCTCCCCAAATCCCTATCAACAAAATCCAAGCCCAATTCCAGAATACGGGCATTGATGGCGCGTCTCACGTCATTGGGAAGGACCAGTTTCTTTTCAATGTTCAAATTTGTTTTTCGATATTTAGGGAAGCGAAGCTCAAAGTAGAGATTGGGAAACTTGATTGGGTCGGTGGATGGTAACAATTGATTCTCTTTATCCTCGTCATTCAGCGGATTCTTAGCATAATTGGCATAAGGAGAAGGGGTAGAGGCTTTGGAGCGCTTCCTCTTCTTTGAGGTAGTAGCTATGGCTTTTCCTTTATCTGACATCTTGAAAAATAGATGTGATATGATATAAGGAACTAGCCAAGTAGATGTATAGCACTCAAGGTAAGGCATACTCATGAAGTGAGTGAAGAAAAGAGAAATCTTGGAATGCAAGTAACAAAATTCAGAATTCAAATCAAGTCGCAAATCAAGAATTCAAACCATAATTGTACAATGCTTTGTGTATTAAGCTCATGAAACGTCATATCCAAAAGAATGATCAAAAGAGTTAAATTGAAAACCAAAAGAGAAGTTAGTTGGTTAAACAAGTTAGAGGTTAGAAAAATGGTTCAAAAGTTAGTGATATGACGGTTACTAGCTCAATTAAAAGAAGTGCACCAGTATTGAAGTTAAGCACACTCAAAATCATGAGGGACATTTAGTCATTGATTATGAAATACAAGATTACAAAAGAAGTAATTTATTAAAAGTAAATCAATAAGCAATGTAAACGTCACTAGGTTCGCCTTAATTGGTGTTGGTAAAGTCAAAATATTGAAAAACAAGTTAACCAAGAAACATTCAACACCAAATCCAACGAGGCATAAAAGTCACAAGTTGAAACAAGAATGAAAAACCTCATGATCTATGTGACTTAATGTGAATTAGGTATGAATAGAATGAACCAATTCAGCCATATAGATTGAAAACTCTTTATCTTGTGAGTTTATGCAAAAGAGGCTCAAATTTTCCAAAGAATTTCAAGTTCATGGTCAATTTGAAAATTCACTCAACTATTCAATGCATAGAAATAAATCACCATTATAAACAAGCAAAGAATGTTATAAGCATGACCAAAACTTGTAAACAAGTTCTTGAGGAGTTTTCCAATCCCATTTAGCAAACAAAATTCTATTGACACAGAATTTCGCCAAATAGAAGCTTGTTGCACCAAATAAAACAATGTTATTTCATAAAACATGGTTAGGAAAAATCTGGCAGCATTTCAGCAGTAAATTGACTATTTTGATTTCAATCAATCAATTCATATTCCATATGAATTCATTAACTAGTAAAAACACAAAAAATCATGTCTGAATTTATTTGAATCCAAAGAAATAAGCCAATCCTTCAGCAACTAAACATCAAAAAGCAATTTAAACCAAACCAGCCAGCATCAAATAACATTCTTTCTTTAAACAATGTACAGAAATACTGGCTTAAAACACAGCACCAGATAGCAACAGGGAACAATCCAGCAGCATTCTTTTTCTTGAATTCATCAGCCAATCACAAGCATTCAACATGAATTTGAACAACTAAGTATCTTGATTCAAGTGATTGAGTTCAAAATGGGACAAAACAGCAGTAAAGACAACTTAAATTCATACATTCAGCAAAAATCCTCACTGCACAAGCAAGCAACATGAACCCAAACAAATGCTCCTAACTGAATCCAGTGATTAGGTTCAAATTAAAACAAGACTCAGTATCAACCAGGCAGGACAAAGCAGCAATGAACCAATATGTAGCAGCATCAAACAAACCAAATTAGCACAGGAGCAAACTATAAAGCAACAAACAAAGCAGGAAAATCAATAGAACAGCAACATCCCAAACAACAGCACTATTCAGAATAACCTAAATCCACTATCTAGCTCAAATTCTCTAACCACCTAATTAAATAACATGCATTTCTAACTAAACTAAATTAATAAAAATTAACTAACTAGTTGTAGTAAGGAAATGGAATAAAACAGGGGAAAGACAGAGACCTGGAGAGCAGAGAGTGAACAAAGCAGAAAGTTGATGGAGAGAGGAAAATGGAGGGGAAGTGTGCTGGACGAAGGTTGATGTCGCGGTGAGGGCTTGCCGGCGACAATTGGGTTGCGGCGGTTGATGGCAGTGGGGTTAGGGTGAGTGGGAAATGGAGGAAAAGAGAAAGAAGGAGGGAGAGGGGAAAGAAGAGGGTTGCGCGGCGGTTGATGGCAGCGGAATGTGGTCGCCGGAGGTGGCTGGGTGGTCGGTGGCAGAGAAGATAAAGGATGATGGTTATGGAGGGAAAAAAAGAGGGAGAGACGTTGGGAGAAAGAGTGAGGGTGCGCGAATGCTAGGGCTTTCGCGTCCCTGTGGTAAGTGAAATTTTAAATCCACACGAGCGCGCACTATGCGCATCCGCATGGGTGGGAGAATAAGAAAGTGGCACTGGAGCGTCATATGCGCCTGAGCGTGGATGAGAGATGTGGGAATGGGAGCGGACGCGTACGGTGCGCGTCCGCGTGGGTGAGCTGGGTCAGAGGCACAAAAGTGACCCAGAGTTGGCATAACTCTCGGTTCTTTGGCCTGGGTGATGTAAAAACACATCGACGCGCGCGCGCATTGTGCGCGTCCGCGTGGATGAGTAGATCAATGATGGGGCGCAGAGGCGCCAAGTGCGCCTATGCGTGGGTAGGGAAAAACAAAAGGACGCGGACATGCCATGTACGCATCCGCATGGCTTAAGGCCCAGAGTTGGCCCAAAAGTGGCACAACTCTCTGGTCCTTGGCCCTGAAAGTCTGAAATGTATAGCCGGCACGCGCGCGCACTGTGCGCTTGCGCGTGGCTTCTTTATTTTTCTTTTTTTTTCTTTTTTTTTTTTTTTGAAACAGCAAGAAGAGCTCAAAATCCTCCTAATCTCCTCTAGGACTCTAAAATCAGCTAAAATGCAAAATCAAACATATTTTTGAATTTTTGGAGATTTTTCAAACAATTTGAGGAAACTTGTAATTCAAGCAAAAACTCAAATTCAAAGAATCATCCTTAATTAAGGCATAGAGTGTATAAACAACTTAGCAAGCAGGGCAAAATATACTAAGGGGGTAAGGAAGCTATATACAATGGAACCCAATTCATTCATTCATTATATCTACTAGAGAATGGAAAGAGTTTACCATGGTGGGGTGTCTCCCACCAAGCACTTTTAGTTTAAGTCCTTAAGTTGGACATTTGGAAGGCTCTTTGTCAAGGTGGTTTATGTTTGTATCCATCCTTGAACCTCCAAGAGTGCTTGTCCTTCAATCGGTCGTCAGAAATTTCAACCATCTTCACCAAGCTTGGGTAAGGTTCTTTCCAAGATATGAGCTCCCAAAATTGATTTTCATGTTGTGATCCAGGGTCCCATATCTTATCTTCACACTCATCTTCGAATTGATCACCTTGATTCCATCCGGGTGACAAGAAAGCTGAATTCTCATGAAAGCACCAAACTACCCTCCTAGATCCGTTTAATTGAACACTACTCCAATCCATGCTCTTCAATTCTGAGCTTCCAACCATAATGAATCTAGATTTACAACGCCAACCACTAAACATCCTCATCTTTTACTTAATTCCACAAAGCGTCCTAAGTTGGCCATCCGTCTCAAGCAAACCAAATTCAAGTGAAATCATAAAGCTAAGAGTTATAAGTTTTACCCACTCAAATGAAAGATTGGATGGAAAGCTAGGTGGAGGAGTTCCCAATGACCTTGATAAAGCACGCTCCACTCCCGTCCATCCTTTTCTAGAGGCTTCCACCACTTGGCAAGATCTTTCAAGTTCCTCCTCTTGCCAAGCTTCCTCAAGTTTGCATTCTTCTTCACCAATTTCTTTTATCTCTTCCCCGTCACTCTCATCATAGATAGGAGGTCTAGTGAAGTCTACCTCATCATCAAGTCTAAGCATATTGGGGAAGGACTCTTCAAACTCGAAAGGGTCATATGTTGATGCGGAATCATCATATATAAGGGAGCTTGTTGCTTGGAAAACTTCTTCCAATTCTTCACTCACAGTATGCCTTGGAGGTTGCACATCCTCCTCAACATTACTTTCTAGCCCACTGGGAGAAGGCTCAACAAGATTGTCAAGGGGATTGATCAATGTGGGCAAAAAATCACTAATGATGGAATCTACTTCTTGATCAATTTCCTTCAACTCTCTATCCACTTCCGCAACATCACTCTCCTCTTTAACATCCCTTCCAAACTCCTTGGAAGAGGGCTCTTCAACTTGAGATTCCTTTATGTGCTCAACATATCCCAAGCATCCACCCACTACTTCCTTTCGTTCACTAATCTCTATCTTCTCCTCTTGTTGAACTTCTTACTTTAACTCTTCTTTCTCACCATGGAGCTTCAAGTTCACTCCCTCACTAGGCTCCTTGATTGTTCCTCCATATTCAACAATGGGAGTACTTAGGATGCATGAGTTTAGGTGGGATGTTAGGTGACTCACGGCTTCGACCATGCTAGCCATCCTTGCTCTTAACTCCTTAAACTTATTTTCATCCTTCTCTTGTCGCCTTAAGATACGAGATTCAAGGTCTCTCAGTTCTAACATGAGGGTTTCATCGGGAGGTGGTGGTGGAAGAGAGGGTTTATTATTTGAAGGAAGGTTGTTGTAATTGGAAGGTGGTTCATATTGGTGAAATTCTTGAGGTGGTGTGTGTGGACTTTATGGTTCTTGGGCGTATTGGTGTTGGAATGTTGGGTATGGGTTAGGATCATATGGGAGTGGATGGTGGTGAAAGGCTTGTTAGTGTGGTGGGGGGCTATGTTGAGGAGGGGATTCATATGCATGTGGTGGTTGTGGTTGACAATCACAGTAAGGATCATCACACACATTAGATTGGCATGCATCAAGATTTGAATTGTACCCATAAAAAGCCGGAGGAGGTTGTTGCCAAGAAGGTTGTCCATAAGCTTGGGGCTCCTCCCACCTTTGATCACCAAATCCTTGATGCACATCCTCATTGAAGCTTCCATTTCCTACAACACAGTTTGAACAACACTCATAGCCAAAAGGATGAGAATTCATCATGTCAAAAGAAAATAAAAACAAATATTAATAAGAAACAAAGAGAGCAAAATCTTACAACTAACAAAAACTAACAAACAAGCCGAAGATCAAGCTATTCACAATATATACAATAGCCAATAACATAGCACCATTGTAATCCCCGGCAACGGCGCCATTTTGATAATGAGATTTTGTTGTATCGGTCTAGATTTTCTTCTTATAGAAAAGAATTACTTTGTTGTAAGCATATCTCCAAATCAAAAAATAATTCTCACATCAAAAATTTTGGTTGTCACAAAGAATAAACCCCAAATAAGAATTAACCGAAGTATTTAGACTCCGGATCGTCTCACAAGGAATTGCAATGAAGTGTATGCTTATTGGCTATGAAGGAACAAGGGAGTTTGATTTATAAGGGGTGGAAAATAAATGGCAAGAAAAGTAAATCAAGCAAGCAATTAAAGAAAGCAAAATAAAGAAAAGCAATTAATAAAGATAGACATTCATGACAAGAATTGAGATCATAGACCTTCTATCCTAGTCACTAATAACAATAATTAACAAGAATTTATCTTATTACGTCATCCCCAATGATGGAAAAAGATATAGGTTATCTTCCATGAGAGAAAGTCTAACAAGACTAGCTAATCTCAATCCAAATGTCCTAATCAACTCACTAATTGGATTAGCAAGAGATTAAAGTCAATGGAAATGATATTAACTAACAACTCTAGATCACCAACATAGGTTGGGTTTTCATGACTCAAGATTTCCTAATTACTCTTTCCAAGCCAAGAATGCTCAAAGTCTACTCTAAAGCCCAACCAAGCATTTTGTCAAACACTTGGTGGGTAATAACGGAAAGCATGGTAAATATGCAAGAATAATAAAATCTAAAAACTACCAATTGCAAGGAGAGTAAATCAACAACTTAATTCATCAATGAAAGAAACATCAACATCAAATTGCATTAAATGTAACCCAAATCCAACATGAGTTCATCATCACAAAAGAGAGCAAAGAGGGAAATTAACACTACAAACCATGAGAATAAAAGAGTAGAAGCAAGAATTCATAAAGAAAATAAGATGAAAACATGAGATTGAACCTAGATATAGAAGAGATTAACCTAACCTAGCCTAATTCTAGAGAGAAGATAGAGCTTCTCTCTCTAGAAACTACTCTACATGATGCTAACACTTCAAACAATTGCTCCCCCTTGCTTAGACTTCAATTCTGCATGAAATACACTTAGAAACAAGTTGGACTTGGGTCTGGGCAGCTCAGAAATCGCCCCCAGTGTTTTTCCTTTAAGTGCGTCACGCGTGAGTATCGGCACGTACGCGCCATGTGCGCATGCGCGTTGATTGGCTGTTTCTTCATCTGTGCGTGCGCGTCATGTACGCGTGCACGTCTCTATGCGAAGCCACTTCTGCGTGCGCGCACCTTGCACGCGTGCACGCCCATCGACGCATTCCCAATTCTTGTTTCCTCATGCATTCTCCACTTTGTATGCTTTTTTCCTCATTTTTTCCATCCAATACTTGCCTTATGAACCTAAAATCACTTAACAAACACATCAAGGCATCGAATGGAATTAAAGTGAATTAAAATCACCAATTTAAGGGCCTAAAAAGCATGTTTTTACACTTAAGCACAATTCAAGGGAGAATTATAAAACCATGCTATTTCATTGAAAAAATGTGGGAAAATGTGATAAAATCCCCAAAATAAGCGCAAGATAAATCACGAAATTGGGGTTTATCAAGCCTCAAGGAATTGATCAACTTTCTTGGCAACAACAACCTCCTCCGGTCTCCTATAGGTATAATTCTAATCCTAATGCATATCAAATTAATGGATGTGGTGACCCTTATTGTGATTGTCAACAACCACTGCCATATGCCTATAAACCACCTCCTCAACATGGTTTTAAACCACCATACTCACAAGCCCCTTACCACCAAACCACCTCCATATGACCCTAATCCTTATCCACCATACCAACCACCTTATAAGCCATATGAACCATACATGGAGCTACCGCAACTCCAACACAACTACTCCCAAGAACCACCTGCATATACACCATCTCCATACCCTTACAAGGATGAACCACCTTCCAATTATGAGCCCTTTCTCCCAAACAATGAACCCTCTCTTCCCACACCACCTCCTATGGATGAGTCTCTCCATGCCTTCATGCTAGCGCAACAAAGAGATATTAGCTCTTACCTTCAAAGGCAAGAAGAGACACAAAAGGAGTTCAAGAAGATAGAAGCCGTGATTGCCACCGTGGCAGAAGCCGTTCACAACATGGTCTCCTCCCGCCTAAGCCTATGCGATCAAGGCACTCCCATTGTTGAATGTGGAGAAGCAATCAAGGAGCTTAGTGAGGGAGTGAATTTGGAGCTTCAAGGTGAAGAAGGGGAGTTGAAGCAAGAATTGTCACAAGGGGAGGAAGTTGAGATAAGTGAGCCGGAAGAAGTGATTGAAGATCTAGGAGATGTTAGAAGTCCATGGGGATGTAGAATTAAAGAGCCCTCTTCCAAGAAGCTTGACATTGATGTTGAGGAGGGTGCGCAACCTCCAAGGCGTATCATGGTTGAAGACTTTAAAGAGGTTGATCAAGAGATGGATTCAATCATTGAGGAATTCCTACCTACAATTGAATCCTCCCCCATTGGACATGAAATTGAGATCAAAGAAGAAGATGCACAACCTCGCATGCCCTTGGTAAGCAATAAAGAAGAGATTGAATTGGAAGGAAGCTACCAAGAGGGAGAGGTTAAAATTGAAGAAGCTTGTAAAGAAGTGGAGGTAGTCAAGGAAGAGTACAAGGGAGTGAAACTTGTAAAATCATTAGGACCACCCCTTCCTAAGTCACCATCTAACACAACATTCAAGTGAGTAAAATTCCTATCCCTAAGCTTCACTTTCTCATTTGAATATGGTTTGATTGAAAATGATGGTCAACTTAGAGCTCTTTGTGGGGTTAAGAGTAGGAGAGAGTTGTGTAGTAGTTGGAAACATCGCTCTAAGTTCATGATGGTTGCATGCTCAAAGTTGAATAGCAATGGTTGGTGTAGAACCAAATTGCATGGGTCTAGGAAGTTTTTTGGAAGCTTCATTGAGAATTCGAATCACCTACCACCCGGATGGAACAATGATGACCAATTAGAAGACGGGTGTGAAAATAAGATATGGGATCCCGGATCACAACATGAAGATCAATTTTGAGAGCTCATATCTTGGGAAGAACCTCACCCAAGCTTGGTGAAGGCGGTTGGAAAGTCTGACAACCGTTTGAGGAGCAAGCATTCTTGGAGGTTCAAGGATGAACACAAGTATAAGCCACCATGACAAAGAGCTTCTCAAATGTCCAACTTAAGGACTTAAACTAAAAGTGCTAGGTGGGAGACACCCCATCATGGTAAACTCTTCCCATTCTCTTGTATATATAATCAATGAATGAATTGGGTTGCCATTGTTAAGTAGTTTTATTCTTTTCATATTCTTGTTTATTTGGTGTTTTGATTGTTAGTTTGTTTGATTAGATTTGTGCCTTAAGTTGTAGAGTAGTTGTTGTTGAGTAGTGTTTTACTTGAAGTATAAGTTTTGTTTGTTTCGTATTTGAGAATTTTTCAAAAAAAAAAAAACCAAAAAGATTTGTTGTTAAATTTGAATTTTGATTGTTTTAGAATGCTTGTAGAATAGGAAAGTGCCCTGTTCCTGTTTTCATATGTTAAAAAAAAGGGTGTCCACGCATAACCGTGGACGACGCGTAGGTGTGGATTGCGTTCTACAACTCCTGGTACAAAAACCAGAGAGTTGTGCGAGAATTATGGGACCTTTATGCTGGGAGCACAATTGCTTCCCACGCGTATGCGTCAATTGTCTATTTTGCACACCCACGCGTGAGCGTGGGTGACGCTTACGCGTCGCTTGTCCTGCCTGCTTCCCACGCGTATGCGTGGAAGAAGTGCGCGCGTCGCCCTCCGCGCCCTGTTTCCCTTGTTACCCCTGTTTTCTTTCTCTTCTTCTCTTCTTTTCTTTCTTCTTTTGTCTTTCTTCTTTCTTCTTTCTTCCTTCTCCTTTGTTCTTCTTTCCTTTTCTTTTCTTCTCTCTTTCTACCTTTCTTCTTCTTTCTTCTCCCTTTCTTACTTTCTTCTGCTCTCTTTTTAAATTTCCACTTCTCATTTTTTCTTATTTTTCATTTTCTTTTATTTGTTAGATTTACTTATTTTCATTTATTACATTTTAATTTTTTTTTTATAGCTTGTTCTTCTTTTCCTTTCTAAGTTTCTTATTTTCATAATGGTGTTGAATTCTCTTACTCAACTGTTGAGAATTTCTTGGTTAATCTTGGTGCTTCTTGACTTGTTTGATATTGTTGGGTGATGAGATTTCTAAGTCAATGCTTAATCTTTGATGACTCTTGCATCCTTTGTGCATTGATATGAACTTCTATTGTCTTTCATAACCCACTCTTTCTTGTTTGATCTTGATGCTTAACATGCTTGATGAGCGGATAATTTATACCCTTTTGGCATTATTTTTATATAGTTTTTAGTGTGATTTAATTACTTTTTATTATATTTTTATTAGTTTTTATTCAAAAATCACATTTCTGGACTTTACTATGAGTTTGTGTGTTTTTCTGTGATTTCAGGTATTTTCTGGCTAAAATTGAGGGACCTGAGCAAAAATCTGATTCAGAGGCTGAAAAAGGATTGCAGATGCTGTTGGATTCTGACCTCCCTACATGCGAAGTTGATTTTCTGGAGCTACAGAAGCTCAATTGGCGCGCTCTTAATTGTGTTTGAAAGTAGACATCCTGGGCTTTCCAGAAATATATAATAGTCCATACTTTACTCGAGATTTGATGGCCCAAACTAGCGTTCAATGTCAGCCTAAAACATGTTGGCGCAGAACGCCCAAACTGGCACCAGAATTGGAGTTAAACACCCAAACTGGCACCAAAGCTGGCGTTTAACTCCAGGAACAGCCTATGAATGTGTAAAGCTCAATGCTCAGCTCAAGCACACACCAAATGGGCCCCGGAAGTGGATTTCTGCACTATCTGCACTTAATTACTTATTTTCTGTAAACCCTAGTTACTAGTTTAGTATAAAAACTACTTTTAGAGATTTATTTTAAGAGACTTTTATCTTTGATCATTTTGGGAACTTGTATGTTCACGTTTGGAGGCTGGCCTCACGGTCATGCCTAGACCTTTTTCACTTATGTATTTTCAACGGTGGAGTTTCTACACCCCATAGATTAAGGTGTGGAGCTCTGCTGTTCTTCATGAATTAATGCAATTACTACTATTTTCTATTCAATTCACGCCTACTTCTTCTCCAAGATATACTCTTGTTCTTAATTCAATTAAGTTAGAATGAAGGGGTAACCCGTGACAATCACCCAATCTTCGTTACTCGCTTAGCCAAGACCGCGTGCCTAACAACCACAAAGCAGTCTACATGATGTTCAACGTAGTCATTGGATGACAGCTGGAGTATATTCTCTTGGATATCTAATACACGGACCAAGTCCGTGAGATTAGTATTTTTGTGGTATAGGCTAGAACCATTGGCAGCATTCCTGAGATCCGGAAAGTATAAACCTTGTCTGTGGTATTCTGAGTAGGATCTGGGAAGGGATGACTGTGACGAGCTTCAAACTTGTGAATGTTGGGTGCAGTGACAGTGTGCAAAAGGACAATGGTCCTATTCCAACACTAGCGGGAACCGACAGATGATTAGCCGTGCGGTGACAGCGCATATGGATTTGTTTTCATCCGAGAGGATCATACAGCTTGCCATGGAAGGAGGTAACGCATGGTTGGAAGAAGAAAATAGGAAAGCAGAGGTTCAGAAGCAACAAAGCATCTCCAGACGCTTATCTGAAATTTCCACCGTTGAATTACATAAGTATTTCTATTTTATTTTATATTTTATCTATATTTTAATTGTCAAAACCTCTTAACCAATCGAATCCTCCTGACTAAGATTTACAAGGATGACCATAGCTTGCTTCAAGCCGACAATCTCTGTGGGATCGACCCTTACTCACATAAGGTATTACTTGGACGACCCAGTGCACTTGCTGGTCAGTTACACGGAATTGTGAAGAAGTCTTGAGATCACGTTCTCCCACACCAAGTTTTTGGTGCTATAGCCAGGGAATGAATAATCACGATTTTGCGTACCAAGTTTTTGGCACCGTTGCCAGAGATTGTTCGAGTTTGGACAACTGACGGTTCATCTTGTTGCTCAGATTAGGTAATTTTATTTTAATTTTAAGCTTTTTATTTTTGAAAATTTCAAAAAAAAAAATAAAAAAAATAATTTATATTTGTTCTTCAAAATTTTTAAGAATGAATTCTAGAGTTTCAGATGATATGTTGAAGCCTGGCTAGCTGTTAAGCCATGTCTAATTTTTTTGGACTGAGGCTTCCACTAACCATCGCAAGAACCTTTGGATTCCCATCTAATTGGCTGTTGTATGTCTGATTTGTATGCTGAAGCTTGGCTGGCCATTTGGCCATGTCTAATCTTTTGGACCGAAGCTTTCATATAAAGCTTGGCCGACTATTTAGCCATGTCTAAATTTTTGGACCGAAGCCTTAGACTAACATTGTAAGATTCCTGGAATTCCTATTAAAAATTTTGAATTTATTTATTTTCTTTTTTCAAATAATTTTCGAAAAATACAAAAAAAAATTAATAAATCACAAAACCAAAAATTTGTGTTTCTTGTTTGAGTCTTGTGTCAAATTTTAAGTTTGGTGTCAATTGCATGCTTTTACCTTTCTCTAAATTTTCGAAAATCCATGCATTGAGTTTTGTTCTTCATGATCTTCAAGTTGTTCTTGATGAATTTATTTGTTTGATCTTTACATTTTCTTATTTTGTGTCTTTTCTTGTTTTTCATATGCATTCTTGAATCATTAGTGTCTATAGATTAAAAATTTCTAAGTTTGGTATCTTGCATGTTTTTCTTTTCTTAAAAATTTTCAAAAATATGTTCTTGATGTTCATCATGATCTTCAAAGTGTTCTTGGTGTTCATCTTGACATTTAAAGTGTTCTTGCATGCATTGTTTGTTTTGATCTTGAATTTTTATGTTTTGCATCATTTAGTTGTTTTTCTCTCTCCTCATTAAAATTCAAAAATAAAAAATATATATATCTTTTCCTTTAATTGCTCAAAATTTTTGAAATTTTGGATTGATTTAATCATAAATTTTTAAAATTTGGTTGTTTCTTGTTAGTCAAGTCAAAATTTCAATTTAAAATTTCTATCTTTTTCAAATCTTTTTTTAAAAATCAAATCTTTTTCATTTTTTTTCTCAATATTTTCGAAAATTCTAAAAATTTGATTTTCAAAATCTTTTTCTTATTTTTATTTCATATTTTCGAAATTAATGCTAACATTTAATGTTTAGAATAAAAAATTTTCAAGTTGTTACTTGCCTATTAAGAAAGAATCAATCTTTAAATTCTAAAATCATATCTCTTAGTTTCTTATTAGTCAAGTAATCAACTTTAATTTCAAAAAATCAAATCTTTTTAATTTCCTTTTCAAATATTTTTTAAAATAAATTTCAATCATATCTTTTTCAAAAATTAATTTCAAAATCTTTTTCTAACTTCTTATCTTTTCAAAATTGATTTTCAAATCTTTTTCAATTAACTACTTGACTTTTTGTTTGATTTTAAAATTTTTCTATTTCAATCATATCTTTTTCAAAACCACCTAACTACTTTTCTCTCTCCAATTTTCAAAAATCACTAACCACTTTTTCAGAAATCCTTTTAATTAATTAATTTATTTAATTTTCAAATTTTATTTTATTTCTTCTCTTAATTTTCGAATACTAACCAATAATTAAAATAAAAACAAAAATATTTTCCTTTTATTTTAATTTAAAATTCGAATTCTCTCTCTCTCTCTCTCATCTCTTTCTATTTATTTATTTATTTACTAACACTTCTCTTCTTCTTATAATTCAAACCCTCTCTCCCTCTCTATGTTCGAATTCTTCATCTTCTCTCTTCTTCATTCTACTCTTCTATTCTTCTACTCATATAAAGGAATCTCTATACTGTGACATAGACGATTCCTATTCTTTTCTGTTCTCTTCTTTTTCATATGAGCAGGAGCAAGGATAAGAACATTCTTATTGAAGCTTATTCGGAACCTAAAAGGACTCTAAAGAAGAAGCTAAGAGAAGCTAAAGCACAACACTCTGGAGAGGACCTGACAGAATTTTTCGAAAAAGAAGAAGAGATAGCCGAACCCAATAACAATTGTGGAGATGCAAGGAAGATACTTGGTGACTTTATTTCACCCTCTTCTGACTTCTGTGGAAGGAGCACCTCAATTCCTGCAATTGGAGCAAACAACTTTGAGCTTAAGTCTCAATTAGTTTCTCTGATGCAGCAGAACTGCAAGTTTCATGGGCTTCCATTGGAAGATCCTCATCAGTTTTTAGCTGAATTCTTGCAAGTATGTGATACTGTTAAGACCAATGGGGTTAATCCTGAGGTCTACAAACTTATGATTTTTCCCTTTGTTGTAAGAGACAGAGCTAGGACATGGTTGGACTCACAACCTAAAGATAGCCTGAACTCTTGGGACAAGTTGGTCAATGCTTTCTTGGCCAAATTCTTTCCACCTCAGAAATTGAGCAAGCTTAGAGTGGAAGTCCAAACCTTCAGACAGAAGGAAGGTGAATCCCTCTATGAAGCTTAGGAAAGATACAAGCAATTGATCAGAAGGTGTCCTTCTGACATGTTTTTAGAATGGAGCATTATATGTATATTCTAGGATGGTCTGTCTGAATTGTCCAAGATATCATTGGACCACTCTGCTGGAGGATCTCTTCATCTGAAGAAGACGCCTGCAGAAGCCCAGGAACTCATTGAAATGGTTGCAAATAACCAGTTCATGTACACTTCTGAAAGGAATCCTGTGAATAATGGGACAACTCAGAAGAAAGAAGTTCTTGAGATTGATTCTCTAAATGCAATATTAGCTCAGAACAAAATATTGACTCAGCAAGTCAATATGATTTCTCAGAGTCTGTCTAGAATGCAAGCTGCAACAGGCATTACTAAGGAAGCTTCCTCTGAAGAAGAAGCCTATGACCCTGAGAATCCTGCAATGGAAGAGGTAAATTACATGGGAGAATCCTATGGAAACACCTATAATCCTTCATAAAGGAATCATCCAAATTTCTCATGGAAGGATCAACAGAAGCCTAATCAAGGCTTCAGTAACAATAATGGTGGGAGAAATAGGTTTGGCAATAGCAAACCTTTTCCATCATCTTCTCAACAACAGACAGAGAATTCTAAACAGAGCCACTTTGACTTAGCAACTATAGTCTCTTATCTATCTAAGACCACTCTCAGTTTCATGATTGAAACAAGGTCCTCCATTAGAAATTTGGAGGTACAAGTGGGTCAGCTGAGTAAAAGAGTTACTAAACTCCCTCCCAGTACTCTCCCAAGCAATACAGAATAGAATCCAAAAAGAGAGTGCAAGGCCATAAAGACGTCCCACATGGCCGAACCTGTAGAGGAGGGAAAGGCAGTGATTTCCAGTGAGGAAGACCTCAATGGACGTTCACTAGCCTCCAAGAAGTTCCCTAATGAGGAACCAAAAGAATCTGAGGCTCATATAGAGACAATAGAGATTCCACTGAACTTACTGTTGCCATTCATGAGCTCTGATGAGTATTCTTCCTCTGAAGATGATAAAGATATTAATGAAGAGCAAGTTGCTCAATATCTAGGAGCAATCATGAAGTTGAATGCTAAGTTATTTGGTAATGAGACTTGGGAGGATGAACCCTCATTGCTCATCAATGAACTAAAGGATCTAGTTCAACTGAAATTACCTCAGAAGAAATAGGATCCTGGAAAGTTCTTAATACCTTGTACCATAGGTACCATGACCTTTGAAAAGGCTTTATGTGACCTGGGGTCAGGGATAAACCTCATGCCCCTCTCTGTAATGGAGAAACTACGGATCTTTGAGGTGCAAGCTGCAAGAATCTCACTAGAGATGGCAGACAATTCAAGAAAATAGGCTTATGGACTTGTAGAGGATGTCTTGGTGAAGGTTGAAGGCCTATACATCCCTACTGATTTCATAATCATAGACACTGGGAAGGATGAGGATGAATCCATCATCCTAGGAAGACCCTTCCTAGCCACAGCAAGAGCTGTGATTGATATGGATAGAGGAGAGCTAGTCCTTCAATTGAATGAGGACTACTTTATGTTTAAAGCCCAAGGATCTTCTTCTGTAACCATGGAGAGGAAGCATGAAAAGCTTCTCTCAATACAGAGTCAAACAGAGCCCCCACACTCAACTTCTAAGTTTGGTGTTGGGAGGCCATCATTAAGCTCTGAGTCTCTGTGAAGCTCTCTAAGAGCTTCACTGTCAAGCTATTAACATTAAAGAAGTGCTTGTTGGGAGGCAACACAATGTTATTTAATTATATTTATTTGTTTTCCTTTGTTATTTTATGTTTTCTTTAAGTTGATGATCATGTGAAGTCACAAAAACAACTGAAAAATCAAAAACAAAATGAAAAACAGCATTAAAAATAGCACACCCTGGAGGACAGGATTACTGGCGTTTAAACGCCAGTAAGGATAGCAAAATGGGCATTTAACGCCCAGCTTGGCAGCATTCTGGGCGTTAAACGCCAGAATAGGCAGCACTCTGGGCGTTTAATGCCAGAAAGGGCTGTCTGGCATCTGGCTGGCGTTAAATGCCAGAAATGGGCATCTAGAGTGGCGTTTAACGCCAGGAAAGGTAGCAGAGCTGGCGTTAAATGCCAGAATTGGCACACAATGGGCGTTTAAATGCCAGAATAGTGCAAGGACTTGAATTCCTTGACACCTCAGGATCTGTGGACCCCACAGGATCCCCATCTACCCCACCTCTTCTTCTCTCCTCTTCACACCTTTCCATAACACTCTTCCCTAAACACTCTTGACCAATCCCATCAATACCTCTTCCACAAACACCCCTCACCTATCAAATCCTACCCTCATCCCCACAACCTCTTCGCCACTCACATCCATTCATCATTAAACCCCACCTACCTCACCATTCAAATTTAAACCATTTCCCTCCCAAACCCACCCACACATGGCCGAATCCCCTCTCTCCCTTACCCTATAAATACCCCTCCTTACCACCTTCAATTTCACACATCATACACAATACACCCCCTTGGTCGAACCATCTCTTCACCTCCATCTCCTTCATTTCTTCTTCTTCTACCCCTTTCTTTCTTCTTTTTTGCTCGAGGACGAGCAACCATTCTAAGTTTGGTGTGGAAAAAGCTAAAGCTTTTTGTTTTCCATAACCACTAATGGCACCCAAGGCCAGAGAAACCTCTAGAAAGAGGAAAGAGAAGACAATTGCTTCCACCTTCGAGTCATGGGAGATGGAGAGATTCATCTCAAAGGTCCATCAAGACCACTTCTATGAAGTTGTGGCCAAGAAAAAGGTGATCCCCGAGGTCCCCTTCAAGCTCAAAAAGAATGAATATCCGGAGATCCGACATGAGATTCAAAGAAGAGGTTGAGAAATCCTCACCAACCCTATTCAATAAGTCAAGATCTTAATGGCTCAAGAGTTCTATGCCAATGCATGGATCACTAAGAACCATAACCAAAGTGTGAACCCAAACCCAAAGAATTGGCTCACAATGGTTCGGGAGAACTACTTGGATTTTAGTCCAGAAAATGTGAGGCTAGCATTCAACTTGCCAATGATGCAAGGAGATCCTCACCCTTTCACTAGAAGGGTCAACTTTGATCAAAGGTTGGACCAAGTCCTTAGGGACATTTGTGTGGAAGGCGCTCAATGGAAGAGAGATTCAAGAGGCAAGCCGGTTCAACTAAGAAGGCTTGACCTCAAATCCATGGCTAGGGGATGGTTGGAGTTCATCCAACGCTCTATAATTCCTACTAGCAACCGGTCTGAAGTTACAATAGACAGGGCTATCATGATCCATAGTATCATGAATAGAGAGGAAGTAGAAGTTCATGAGATCATATCCCTAGAACACTACAAGGTGACGGATAAGCCCTCTACTTTGGCAAGATTAGCCTTCCCTCATCTAATTTGTCACATATGCAATTCAGCTGGAGTTGTCATAGAGGAAGACACCCTCATTGAAGAGGACAAGCCCATCACTAAGAAAAGGATGGAGCAAACAAGAGAGCCCACTCATGGACCTCAATAAGAACATGAGGAAATTACTCATCATAAAATCCCTTAGATGCCTCAAGGGATGCATTTTCCTCCACAAAACTATTCGGAGCAAATCAACACCTCCCTAGAAGAATTGAGTTCCAACATGGGACAACTAAGGATGGAGCACCAAGAGCATTCCATCCTCCTCCATGAAATTAGAGAAGATCGAAGAGCCATGAGGGCGGAGCAACAAAGGCAAGGAAGAGACATAGAGGAGCTAAAGCACTCCATAAGATCTTCAAGAGGAAGAACTAGTCGCCATCACTAAGGTGGACCCGTTCTTTAATTTCCTTGTTTTTATTTCTCTGTTTTTCAAAAATTATGCTTTATATTTTATCTATGTTTGTGTCTTTATTACATGATCATTAGTGTCTAGTGTCTATGTCTTAAATCTATGAATGTCCTATGATTCCATCACCTTTCTTAAATGAAAAATGTTTTAAATTGCAAAAGAACTAGAAATGCATGATTTCGAATTCTATCTTGAAATTAGTTTAATTATTTTGATGTGGTGGCAATACCTTTTGTTTTCTGAATGAATGCTTGAACAGTGCATATTTTTTAATTTGTTGTTTATGAATGTTAAAATTTTTGGCTCTTGAAAAAATAATGAAAAAAGAGAAACGTTATTGATAATCTGAAAAATCATAAAATTGATTCTTGAAGCAAGAAAAAGCAGTGAATATAAAGCTTGCGAAAAAAATTAACGGAAAAAAAAAAGAGAAGAAAAAGAAAGAAAAAGAAAAAGCAAGCAGAAAAAGCTAATAGCCCTTTAAACCAAAAGGCAAGGGTAAAAAAAAGTATCCAAGGCTTTGATCATTAATGGATAGGAGGGCCCACAAGAATAAAATCCTGGCCTAAGCAGCTAAACCAAGCTGTCCCTAACCATGTGCTTGTGGCGTGAAGGTGTCAAGTGAAAGCTTGAGACTGAGTGGTTAAAGTCGTGGTCCAAAGCAAAAAGAGTGTGCTTAAGAGCTCTGGACACCTCTAACTGGGGACTCTAGCAAAGCTGAGTCACAATCTGAAAAGGTTCACCCAGTTATGTGTCTGTGGTATTTATGTATCCGGTGGTAATACTGGAAAACAAAATGCTTAGGGTCATGGCCAAGACTCATAAAGTAGTTGTGTTCAAGAATCAACATACTGAACTAGGAGAATCAATAACACTATCTGAATTCTGAGTTCCTATAGATGTCAATCATTCTGAACTTCAAAGGATAAAGTGAGATGCCAAAACTATTCAAAAGCAAAAAGGCTACAAGTCCCACTCATCTAATTGAAGCTAATCTTCATTGATAAGTTTGGAATTCATTGTATATTCTCTTCTTTTTATCCTATTTTCTTTTTAGTTGCTTGGGGACAAGCAACAATTTAATTTTGGTGTTGTGATGAGCGGATAATTTATACCCTTTTTGGCATTGTTTTTACATAGTTTTTAGTATGATTTAATTACTTTTTATTATATTTTTATTAGTTTTTATTCAAAAATCACATTTCTATACTTTACTATGATTTTGTGTGTTTTTCTGTAATTTCAGGTATTTTCTGGCTGAAATTGAGGGACCTGAGCAAAAATCTTATTCAGAGGCTGAAAAAGGACTGCAGATGCTGTTGGATTCTGACCTCCCTTCATTCTAAGTGGATTTTCTGGAGCTACAGAAGCTCAATTGGCGCGCTCTTAATTGCGTTGGAAAGTGGACATCCTGGGCTTTCCAGCAATATATAATAGTCTATACGTTGCCCAAGATTTGATGGCCCAAACCGGCGTACAAAGTCAACCTAAAACATCTTGGCGTAAAACACCCAAAGTGGCACCAAAATTGGAGTTAAACACCCAAACAGGCACCAAAGCTGGCGTTTAACTCCAGAAATAGCCTATGCACGTGTAAAGCTCAATTCTCAGCCCAAGCACACACCAAGTGGGCCCCGGAAGTAGATTTCTGCACTATCTGCACTTAGTTACTTATTTTCTATAAACCGTAGTTACTAGTTTAGTATAAAAACTACTTTTAGAGATTTATTTTAAGAGACTTTTATCTTTGATCATTTTGGGAACTTGTATGTTCACGTTTGGAGGCTAGCCTCACAGTCATGCCTAGACCTTTTTCACTTATGTATTTTCAACTGTGGAGTTTCTACACCCCATAGATTAAGGTGTGGAGCTCTGTTGTTCTTCATGAATTAATGCAATTACTACTGTTTTCTATTCAATTCACGCCTACTTCTTCTCCAAGATATACTCTTATTCTTAATTCAGTTAAGTCAGAATGAAGGGGTGACTCGTGACAATCACCCAATCTTCGTCACTTGCTTAGCCAAGACCGCGTGCCTGACAACCACAAAGCGGTCTACATGATGTTCAACGTAGTCATTGGACGACAGCTGGAGTATATTCTCTTGGATATCTAATACACAGACCAAGTCCGTGAGATTAGTATTTTTGTGGTATAGGCTAGAACCATTGGCAGCATTCCTGAGATCCGGAAAGTCTAAACCTTGTTTGTGGTATTCCGAGTAGGATCTGGGAAGGGATGACTGTGACGAGCTTCAAACTTGCGAATGTTGGGCATAGTGACAGTGTGCAAAAGGACAATGGTCCTATTCCGACGCTAGCAAAAACTGACAGATGATTAGCCGTGCAGTGACAGCACATATGGATTTGTTTTCATCTGAGAGGATCATACAGCTTGCCACGGAAGGAGGTAATGCATGGTTAGAAGAAGGCAATAGGAAAGCAGAGGTTCAGAAGCAACAAAGCATCTCCAGATACTTATCTGAAATTCCCACCATTGAATTACATAAGTATTTCTATTTTATTTTATATTTTATCTATATTTTAATTGTCAAAACCTCTTAACCATTTGAATCCGCCTGACTGAGATTTACAAAGATGACCATCACTTGCTTCAAGCCAACAATCTCCGTGGGATCGACCCTTACTCACGTAAGGTATTACTTGGACGACCCAGTGCACTTGCTGGTCAGTTACACAGAATTGTGAAGAAGTCTTGAGATCACGTTCTCCCACACCAAGTTTTTGGCGTTATAGCCAGGGAATGAATAATCATGATTTCGCATACCAATGCTCTTCATGTTATTCACTTATACTTTGAATTCCCTCTTGCATCAAGTATTAGTTGATATGCCCTTTGCCTATATTGCTTTCTCACTTACATGTGTAGCTAACATGTAGTGAGAACCTTACTCTTATTTGGCATTAGCCCCCGCCTATGCTCTATTGCTTTGATATCTTTGTTGTAGGCTTAATTTCCTTTCTTTTTCTTTCCTTTTAGATTGGCCACCAAAAGAGGAAAAGGAAAAGCTTCTAAATGGGGCAACAAACAAGTCCACCTGCACAATCCTTTGAGGAAGCTCATCAATTGTAGCAACCCGTCCACCTTGCTCTTCTTTGCATGCACCGAGGACGATGCAATCTTCAAGTGTGGGGAGGTCGTCCGACCGATCTCTATGGGTAACAATTTCCTTTTTCAACACTAATTCTTAATTTTCTTTGTAGTTAGTTATTGCATTGCATGATAGATTGCATGTTAGTTAGAATTTGTACATACTTTTACTACTTCCTTTTTATGTTAAGACTACTTGGTTAGGGTGATGATCTCTTTTCCAAGAAAACTGTTTTTAGGGCACCCTACCAATTTGAAAAAAAAAATTGTTGAACTTGCTTGAAGAATTTATTTTAGAACATGGTTTTTGGAGCTAAGAACACAAGCATGTGAGTTTTGAGCCCAATTGCGTGGTTACATCATATAACCACTTATTTTCATTCTTGTGTGTATTATTCTCTTTCTATGATTGTAATCCTTGATTTGTATTATTCTCTTTCTATGATTGTAATCCCTTTTGTTCTTAATTGTAGCACATCATTACCCCTAAGTGAAAAATAATAAATGTCCTTAATTTGGATCTTTGATTAACTTACGCTAGTGAGGGTGTATATCATTTGGGTATGGGAAACTTGGGACATTGGTTGAGGTAAAAGTGTATTTTGTATTTATTTTTATTGAAAATCATGGGATTGGGTACGTGCTTATGCATTAAATATGTAAAACCATATGCATTGATACATTTGTATGTACTTTGTTATGGAAAAAAAATGTGTGTGTAAAAAAATGTGGAAAAAGAAATAGAAAAATAAAAGAAACAAAAATATATAGAAAAAATGCAATAAAAAGGGGATAAAAATGCCCCAAAGTAAAGTAACAATAACAATGCATATGGAATGTGAATTAAAGAGAATGCATGAGTATGTGGAAAAAGTGGAAATCATGGGTAGCTAGGCATTGTATTAGAATTGTATAGGTTGTTATATGTGTTTAGTGAGAGTTTAGGGTTATCAAAGATTCAAATTTCAAGCTCACTTGACCATATGCATCCTTACCTTTACCCTAACCCCATTACAACCTATGAATAAGTCCTCATGATGAATGTATGCATGCATTGAATAATTATAGATTGTTAGATGAAAAACAAATCTTGGAGAGCATGATTAGAAGATAATTGAGTGATCAACCCTATACACTAAAGCGACTAGAGTGGATACACTTCCGGTGAGGGTTCGATGCTCAATTCCTTATTCCCGGCTTTCATGAGCTTTCTTCTTGCAAGTCTATTTGAACTTCATTTTGATATTTGAATTGGTAGGATTCATGAATCGTCATATGATCTTAGCCCTACTTGTTCATATATGTTCTTGGAGATTGATTTACTTTTAATCAAGTAGGTAGAATCCCTTTGCATTTAGTTGCATTCATATAGATAGGTGTATATAGTTTCTTTGCATTGAATAAATGTTCATACCCCTTTTCTTGTCCTTCTTTATTCTTAGCATGAGGACATGCTTGGTTTAAGTGTAGGGAGGTTTGATAAATCCCAATTTTGTGTTTTATTTTATGCTTAATTTGGGGGATTTTATCACCTTTTCCCACATTTATTCAATTAAATAGAATGGTTTTGTAATTATCCCTAAATTTGTGCTTAAGTGTGAAAACATGCTTTTTAGGCCTTAAATTTTCCAATTTTAATTTTATTTAATTCCATTCGATGCCTTGATATGTTTGTTGAGTGATTTCAGGTTCATATGGTAAAGATTGGATTGAAGGAATGAAGAAAAAGCCTGCAAAGTGGGAGAACTCATGAAGAAATGAAGGAATTGCTAAGCTGTCAATCCTGACCTCTTTGTACTAAAACGATCATAACTTGAGCTACCGAGGTCCAAATGAGGCGGTTTTAATTGCGTTGGAAAGCTAACATCTGGGGCTTCAAAATAATATAAAATTTGTCATTGTTTTTTTGCTTTTGGTAATGCGTACGTGTCGTTCCACACGCATGCGTCGCAGGATCAGCGTGGGCCATCTTGAGCAACTCGTAGCCAGCGATTTCTGAGGTATTTTGGGCCCAATCCAACTCATTTCTGATGCTATTGAACCCAAGTATTAAAGGGGGAATGAACCAAGAGGTCATAGTTTAGTTTTTCATCATGTTTTAGGGTAGAATTCTAGAGAGAGAGACTCTCTCCTCTCTCTAGATTTAGGGTTCTTATTTCCATTTCCTCTTTGATCTAGATTTTAATCTTGTTTCATTTTAGTTTTCTTTTACTTTTACTTGTTCTAGCATTTTAGTTTAGTAACTTCTCTTGTTAATTTCTTATTTTACTCTCTTTTATGTTGATGAACCATTGTTGGATCTTGATTTCTTCTAATGCAATGTTATGTTTTTATGTCTTCTTTTATGTTTACCTTCATTGCTATTGTTGATTTCTTACTTATGATAGTTATGGGTTTTGTTAATTCTTGCATTTTATGATGTTTACTTTTATTGCACTCTAGTTGTTTGATGAAATGTTTTCTCTAGTTTTTTATTAGTTTTCTTGACTCTTGACCTAGGCTAAGGGAATTGAGTAACCTTGAGTTATTGGGTCTCATTGAATTGGTGATTTGAAAATTCTATGTGGTCAATTTGATAACCATTGACTCTAGCCTACTACTAAGTTAATTAGTAGCTAGGTTGGGACTTATAGATTGATGTTGATCAAGCCTATTTGACGTACTTAATGCATTGAGGTAGACATTATACTTACTTCAAGCATAGGAGTAGACTAAATGGGTTGGTCCCTCATAGTTATCAATATATGGTTTGTAGACAAGGATGGTGAGCTAAATTACTTATGTCTAGCCAAGAGTTCTTTCCCATTTCTTTATTAGTTCTTGTCATTTACTTTCTTGTTATTTACTTCTCTTGCCAATTTCCAAATCAAACCCCCTTGCATATTCATAGCCAATAATTAAACACTTCATTGTAATTTCTTGTGAGACGACCTGAGGCTTAAATACTTCGGTTAATTTTCATTGGGGTTTGTACTTGTGACAACTAATTTTTTACTGAGGATTATTTGTTGGTTTAGAACTATACTTGCAACGAGATTTCATTTGTGAAATTTTATACCAAACAAATCAAATTCCTTTCAATCAACCCTTGCCATTGCCAAGGAGGCCGAGCCTAAGGAGGTGGATGCCGCTGAAGAATCAAAGGAAGAAAAGGCTCAAGAAGAGGTTGGAAGCACATTATTACACGCCCATTGGTGACACAGGAGCCTGAAGTACCACACTCTCAGAAACTTCAAGAGGAGACCAAGGATGAGCAGTTGACTCAATTCTTGGAAATCTTTAAAAAGTTGTACATCAATATTCTTTTTGCTGAGGTGTTGAAAAAGATGTCTCCTTATATGGCCTTTATGAAAAGCATACTCTCTAAGAAGAAGGCCTTGAAGGGAGATGAAACTGTGATTTTGACCAAGGAGTGCAATGCATTGATTAAGAGGAAGCTACCTAAGAAGATGCCAGACCCCAGAAGCTTCCAAATTGCCTGTACCATTAGGACTATTACATTTGAGAAGGCACTGTGTGATCTTGGTTCAAGCATAAATCTAATGCCTCTCTCTGTAATGAAGAAGTTGGGAATCCAAAAGGCACAGCCTACAAGAATAGCACTGGAGATGGCTGACAAGTCTCGGAAGTAGGCGTATGGGTTAGTGGAGAACATACTGGTCAAGGTTGGAGAGCTCTTCCTCCCTGCTAATTTTGTGATACTTGACATGGGGGAGGATACAGATGACTCCATCATCCTAGGAAGGCCATTCCTAGCCACTGGAAAAGTCCTAATTGATGTAGAGAGAGATGAATTGGTGCTGAGGTTACATGAGGATTACATGATTTTCAAGATCTTTAAACCTCCACTAATCTCTAACAAAGGAGGTACTTGCAAGTTTCAAGTTTAAGCCATCTCCCTTGGTGGAAAGTCATACAGTCCCTCCTGACATCAAACCTAAGTTTAGTGTTAGGCATTCACCACCCACCAAAGATGGAAGGGGCACCAAGAAGAAGGTACCCAAGGGCTGGAGGAACAAGAAGATTCCTACTGAGGATTTCTCACCTAGCATGAAGGTGGTGTTCACTAGAAGTCCAATCATACCACACACTGTGAACATGATCCTGCCTCCGGAGCATGTTGAGCTTATTCACGAGAGCACAGGAAAGAAGTTCATAATGAGGGATGAAGATTTAAGCCCCTATGATCCTCCTCCTTAGAGGAGCTAACCGTCAAGCTAATGACAATAAAGAAGCGCTTGTTGGGAGGCAACCCAACCATAAGTATCCTTTAGAGTTTTAGTTTTATTTCAATTTTGTTTAGTTTGTTTACATTTCATTTTTCATTGATCTTTAGAGTTTTCCTAGTTTTTCTAATGTCTGTGATCATGTACAGTACTTAGATCAGGAACAGGAGGACTTAGACAGTAAAATAGAACATGTAACACCCTACCACACAGATTCTTATGCTTAAGTCATAAAGTTGAGGTGGCAAGTTATTACGACCTCTAAAAGTATATATATATATATATATATATAGT
>NC_029794.2:38273490-38284069 GCF_000816755.2 Arachis ipaensis
GAAGCTTGTAAAGAAGAGATAAGCAAGGTGTTAAACAGAAAATCGCATCACTCGCGTAAGAGATAAATATGAAAGAAGAATTCCAAAGGTACATAAACCCAAATATTGACAAAACACCTGTTTCTCCAAGTCAATCTTTAAGAGGGACAAGATACAAAATACAAGGGTGGAGAATCTATATACATATATACAAAGCATAAACAAAATACAGTAATCCTAGGATAACCAACTTCGCTTGCAGAGGGAACTCCAGACGCTCACCGAGGTGCATCTCGACCTGCATCTGAAAAATAACAATATTGTATGGAATGAGAACCAGGGGTTCTCAGTATGGTTAAGGTGCCCACATATATAATAAATAAGATCCCAAAAAAACTAGAGGCATTCCTAAGGAACTAAAACAGAAACCATAAGCAGAGGTTGATATCTAAGGTTCTTAAGGTTCTAACTCAATCCTAACTTAATCTCTCAAATTACAATCCACTCACTATCTCATGTAACTCTAACTCTACAATTAACCTTCTACGTCTTCCAACCCTCCAGATTCACCAATGCATAAACAAACAATACAAGCAAATACAAACATAATTATGATACAATTACAGCAGGTAGTAAATATAGCAGGTAAGCATAGATTATCAATTAAGCAATCCCAAGAAATGCAAACTCAAGCAAAATAGACATATGCATATGATGAATGCCTTTACTACTGGCCGTGAGCTCACATGTCGGTTACTTTTCCAGAACCCGACACAACCGGTAGCTAATCCGGATATCGTCCTCTTGAAAACTGGTGGGCGGTACACCACCATGAACCCCACCTGGCGGGCAGTACACCACCACGAACCCCACCATTGCGAGTGGTACACCACTACGAACCTCGCAAGATCTTCAATTGGAAAAATAACAAACACATGTGGGTGGTAAACCACCACGAACCCCACAAAACATTCACTTTTAAAAACATGTGGGTGGTACACCACCACGAACCCCACAAAGTATTTTCATTTAAAAACATGTGGGCGGTAAACCACCACGAACCCCACATAACATCTCGACACTGGGCAAGCAGTAAACCACCACGAACCTTGCCCTCTCGACCATTCTGGCTACACACACATCTCGACCGTTTCGGCCACACACACATCTCGATCGTTCCGGCCATAAACAATCATCCCCAATCTCATCATTAACATCTCAATTCAGTTACTCTAGACCATCCTTCACTTTCAAGTTGCCTCTATTTCCTAACTTTATCTCATTACTAGGCATATTACTAAGATTCAGGGTTAAAGGGGGTGAAAATAGAAGTTTAAAGGTTCAAAATTGGGTTATAAACACATAAAATCAAGTTTGCTGAAAACAAGGGTCACGCGTACGCGTGGGAGTACATTTCTGAAAGGTCACACGTACGCGTGGGCCAAGTGTATGCATGGGAGTACAATTTTCTATGCTCACGCACGCAAGCACCCTAGTCACGTCGCGTGCAGTGGTCGCATACACAAGTTATACAGAACAGCAAAAATGCTGAATGCTGCAGAATTTTCAACTTTGCACTCCAAACTTCCGACGCGCATAACGTTTTTGTTTTAAAACATTTTTTATCCATTCTTCAAACGGCGTAAACTTCACGGAACCAATTTTTATATGAAATAATTTTGAAATAATTTGGGGGTCCGAAAGCCAAGTTATGGCTCACCAAAGTTCGGTTAAAACTATATTTTTAGAAAGTTTACCAAACCTCTATTTTCACCAATCTCATAACTCAATACCAAGACTCTAAGCTTGTTGACAGCACCTAAACATACCAATTCACATTTCCATATTCAATTCATTCCATAGTACCCTAATACACAACTCCAATAAGCATAGCATCTTCAACCCACAATTAATCAAACTCAACCTCAAAATCTCATATTCAATTCACAGTCATATACTCAACTATTATCATCATGGTTCATCATTATCAACAATTTACAAATTTCCATATCATCAACCCATTCCCAAATCAACAACACAATTCAACAAATACCACAACATCTATAACACAAGTCCTCATTATCATCAATCATCATTACACATTATAACAAGTTCAACCTTTCACTATAGCCACCGACATTTATCAATTTCACCATGTTTAGCTTATCCTAAGTCGTATAACCTAAGTTTTCACGACACCGTGCATATTATATACGAGAAACCAAAACCATACCTTGACCGATTTTTTCCCAAGCTCAAACTCCTCAATTCAAGCCTCCAAGGTTCCAAATCAAGTGCTATAAGGTCCAGCCACAAAAGCTTGATTTTAACCATTCCAATTCACTGATTTAAATCTCCAATTTAACATAAACTTAATCTAATTCCATGAAATTCACCAAATTAATAACTAGGATTCACATAATTGGATAACCACAAGGTTTTAGAGTTTTTTTACCTTACCTATGGATTATTTAGACAAAACCCATTAATTTCCTCAAGTTAATTCAATCCTAATACATCAAAATATCAAAATCCTCAATATCCATTAATCCAAAAGAAAAATCTGAATAGAAGGGAAAGGCTGAGCACGAAAACAAAGTTTCTTACTAAATTGTTCACTGGGTTTTGGAGAGAATTTCGAGACGAACGCGTGGCCGCTGACAGCTCGTCAATCGGAGCTCTGGATTGAAAGTTATAAGGATTTGAAGATTGAATTGGAAATGAAGTTAGGATTCTTACTTCCCCCACTTCATTGCAGCGTGAAATGTATTGTTGAAAGCAGCAGGAGGCTGAAATCATCCTTATATATAATGGGCCTTGGGCCAGTTCGGGTCCGGTCTAACCGGTTCGGCCTGTTCAGCCTAATTTTGGGTCAAATTCTTTAAAATTAGTGTTAAATTCATATTTTAATTATTTCTTCCATGCTAAAATATAAAATTTAATTTTATAATTTTTAAATAATAATTAATTTATTGGTTAATTATTTACTAATTACTCGGAGTTTACATCCTACCCCCAACAAAAATTTTTGCTCTCGAAAATTCGCTCTGAAATCTTCATATACGCTCCCTCAGATTCAACCGACCTCTTACCATTCATTTTGCTATTTTCCAATATCAATTTAACACCCTATTCCCAATTCAAGCCTAAGCCATACCCATTTGTTTCACTCTTAGGAGGCTAATCCCCTACTGTAGATTTCGACTTTCAAGAAGAGGTTTTAGCCATTGGATAAACTCCAACTCCCAACCACTTTATGCATTCAAATTTATCCATTCTCTCTCCTACTTTTCTACTTTTCCATCCACATTCATCTATTCCATCACCTATCACCTCCTTTGATTCTCTCACCTCACCACCCACTGCACCCAATCTACTCTCATCTATCCCATCAATCTCTCCTCCCAATAATCCAAAATTCAAATTCAATTTTTCCCTCATCCATCCCCCATAACCGACCCTCTCCCTCCCCCCACCTATTAATACCCCACTCCTCTTTTACTTTCACCACACCTCAATCTACTCTCTCCTTCTTACTTAACTTTCACCATACACACTTTCCTTTTTCCTTTTTCCCCATTTTTTCTTAGCCAAAGCCAAAGCCCCTTTCCCATTTTCCTCTATCTCTTTTATTGTTCTTTTATTTTCCTTTCCTTGCTTTCCTTTCTTACTTTACTCGGGAACGAGCAACCTTTTAAGTTTGGGGTTGGGCGCTCTGCTTTTTTTCTTCAATATACTATCTCCATGGCACCCAAGACTGGAGAATCCTCCTTAAGAAAGAGGAAAGAGAAGGCTCCTACCTCTGATCCATGGGACATCACCCAATTCTCCTCCAAGACACATGAGGAGTATTTTTATGAGGTAGTGCACAAGAAGAAGGTGATTCCCGAGGTCCACTTCGATTTGAAGCCGGATGAGTACCTGTAGATCCAGTATCAGATTCTGAGACGGGATTGGAAAATTCTGGCCAACCCTATAACTGAGATTGGAGCACTGATAGTGCGGGAGTTCTACGCCAAGACTTACAAGCATGTCAGAAATGTGAACCCGAAGCCGAAGAATTGGCGTACCATGGTCAGAGGGCATATCATGGATTTCAGTCCAGAGAGTGTGAGGGCATTGCTGTTACCACCATCCGGAGAGGACCCTCATTCATACACTCGGACGGTCAACACTGACCAGAGGTTCGATCGAGTTCTTGCTGACAATTGCCTCCCCGAAGCTCAGTGGAAGAGGGATTCTAGAGGTCAGCCATACCAATTGAGAAGGCATGACTTCAAGCCAGTTGCTCGAAGATTGGTGGAGTTCATCCAACGCTCCATCATCTCTACGAGTAACCATTCAGAGGTTATAGTCGAGCGAGCAATGATGATTCATTGTATTATACTCAGCAACGAGGTGGAGGTGCACGAGGTGATCCCTCAGGAGTTCTATAGGATAGCTGACAAGTCTTCTACCACTACGAGACTGGCTTTTCCTCATCTCATCTACTGTCTATGTGCATTATCTAGAGCTCACATTGATGAAGATACCTTGATAGACGCTGAGAGACCTATCACAAAGAAGGGTATGGAGTACGCTAGAGAGCTTGGGCATGGACCACAGCAGGAGCCAGTTCCACTGCCTCCACAGGATCTTCCGGAGATGCCTCAGGAAATTTACTTCCCTCCTCGTGACTACTGAGATCGTCTGTTGATCAGCTGAGGATAGAGCATCAGGATTAGTCTACTCCCTTTCACCAGCGGATGGAAGAGCAGAGGAGGCAGGGACATGACATAGAGGAGCTGAAGCGCCAGAGAGGATTCTTCAGAGGGAGCAGCAGCCACCATGATTGAGGTAGTTAATTTTCATTCTCCCTTGTTCTATCTTATTTCTATTTTTCAGTATTTCATTCTATTTTCTGTTTTCTATTTTAAGTTTGCATGATCACTAGTAGAATTTTCTCGCTTTCTTGTTAGTTGTTTATTTTAGTAATTTTATGTTTATTTTAAAAAGATGTCTCATGTATTACTCACTAAGCTAAAAGAATTATCAAAAGAGAAAGAAGTAGTGAAATGCATGAGATTTTGAGTTATATATTATGAGTTTTCTAGTTACTTAGATGTGGTGGTATTATCTCTATTTCCGAACGTATGAATTAATTGTGCATATTTGATATTGGAGTTGAGAATATTGGTTCTTAAGGAACAGGAACTTAGAGAAGTATTATTGATTCTTTGAAATAAGAAGAAGATGGATTCTTGAAGCAAAATAAATAGCAAAAAGAGTGGAAAAGAAAAGAAAAATCAAAAGAAAAGGTCCAAGGCTTTAAGCATCAATGGTTAGGAGGTCAAAACTAATCTAAAGCTCAAAAGAGTGGTTTTTCCTAACCATATGCTTGTGGTGCGAAAGTGTCAAGAAACCCATGAGACTGAGTACCTAAAGTCATGACCCATTGTTGTTACTGAGTATCCCTAAGGCTCTGAGCACCACTGTTTGGGAGAAAAGAAAGAAAAATTAGAACTCAAAGAGTTTCCTAGTCAAGTGCTTGTGGTGTTCTTGTTTCAAGTTAGGCTTGAAGACAAAACACTTAGAGTCATGGCTAGGCTCAAGGTGCAAAGCACCAAGGAAAAAGAGTTATGTTCAAGAATCAATTAGAGCCTAAAGAAGAGAATCTATAATATCATCCAAGTTCTAGTTCTGAAGGATACTAATATTTCTGAGCTTTAAAGGATAGTGAGATGTCGAGCCTATTCAGAATTAGAGTGTCACTAGCCCTATTCAGTAACTAGACTTAAGCTTAAATGACAACTCAAGTCTCAAACATTTTCTCTTCTTGGTCCTACATTGTTTTTGGTTGCTTAAGGACAAGCAATAGTTTAAGTTTGGTGTTGTGATGCGTGAGCATCTTGTACCCTTTTTCTTAGCATTTTCTAGTTATTTTTAGTTATATTTTATTTAGTTTTACTTGATTTTAGTACAAAAAGTCTCCTTTGGATGCTACTTTGAGTTATTTTAGTATTTTTATGATTTTAGGTGAAATTCGGAGCAATTTGGCAGAGTTTGGAGAAAAGAGGAACAAAGCTGGTAGCACCCCTTGGGCGCTAAACACCCAACTGGCGTTTAGCGCTAGCAAGGGTATAAACCAGAACGCCACTGCCCCCCTTTGGGCGTTGAACACCCAATATGGCATTTAACACCTGCAGCAATCTGAATTTCCTCCTCTTTTGGCTTCTTCTCAAGTGGATTTAGCATTTATTAGTTATATTTTATTTCCTTTTTGTAATTTTAAATTACAAACAATATCTTTTAGTTTTGGGATTTATTATTTTATTTTATTTCCGAATCAAATTAGGTTAGTATAAAAGGGAAAAGATCTCTTGTATCTGGGATCCTATCTCTTCCGAACATTTTTCAGAACCCTAGTTTCTCTGTAAGTTATGAGCAACTAAACCTCTTTGGTTAAGGTTAGGAGCTCTGTTTATTTGTATGGAGTAAGACTATTACTTTTATATTTTAATTAATGTATTGATTCAATTTTAAGGATTATTTTTGTTCTTAATCTTATGAATTTGGGTGGAACGAGAGTATGAACCTTATTCTATATGAGTTCTTGTGATTCTCGAGAGAGTTATCTCGCTTAGACAATAGCTTGAAAATAAATTCCTCCTAAATTGCTAATTACATGAACTAATTGGGATATATGACATATAATCCTGTTAGCTTTGGAAAATTAGGATTTTGTGGCCATAAACTAGTTTTTTGAACTTAACCCTCTAATCAGAATTAAGTGACCATGAGAGTGGCGGTTAATAAAGGTTAGAGGAGGCTAAATCACTAAGAGATTATGGTTTAGACATTTACAGTTTACCATAGAATGAATCATACGTTGTTAAAATAGTTAGTAAGAACTTTTAATCCGGAAAGATAAACATCTCCAAAGCCTTGACTATTTTCTCATACTGTTTTTACACCAAACCCTTATTTGCCTTCTTTATTTGCTTATTTATTGTTTATGAGAATTGACTCACCAAATAACTTTTTCTATTTGCCTAACTAAGCCAATTAGATAACCATTGTTACTCAGTCTGACAATTCTCGTGGAATCGACCCTCACTCACCTGAAGTATTACTTGGATGACTTGGTGCACTTGCTGGTTAAGTTGTGCGAGTTCACAATTCGCGCACCATCCGTGTTCACACCAAACAAGTGATATCAAGGTGATCAGTCTCAATATCTCTAGTCTAGTGCTTCGAAGTTCCAAATACGTGCTCATAAAAAATTATGCCATGTATATCAGTTAGATATCCTAATTCAGCATATGCAAACACCCAGAGTATGCCTAGAAGCATAGTTAGTCCGTCCCTCAGATCTACAAGAACAAACTGCTCTGATACCATAATATAACACCTTACCACGCAGAGTTTTATGCTTAAGTCGTAAAATAGAGGTGGCGAAGTATTACAACCTCTAAAAGAAAAGACGTACGTATAGATATAGTTGAAAAAAATTTATAACAAGGAGCCTTGAAGGAAAGTTTAAGCAAAATCGCAAAAAAAGAAAAGCGCATTGCACATGTAAACGAATACCCAGATAGGAAGAAAGGTAAAGATATATACATAAAGAGCAAAATACCAAAAGATATAGAATATCAAGCTCCAGAATCAACCTGTGAAGCCAAGGCCGACTGGAGAATATTTATATACGTATATATATATATATATACATCCCAAAATATCCTAAATTTACATAAAGTAAGCACCTATTTCTCCATAAAATCCTCTAGGAGGATCAAACATAAAGTATATACGGAGAAGAATATATATTAGCTTGCTTATAGTTTTATTGTAGTAAATATTTTCATGTTGCCTAGTATAGAAAATAAGTTTGGTAAAAACAACAAAGGAATTTTCATGAAATCTCTTTTAGGGCGTTCCATTGATTAGATTCAAAAAATTATTTTTCAACTTGCTTGAAGTATTTTGTGGAACATAGAAAAGAGCTCGAACAAGACACCAAGTAAGATTTGAACTTCAATTGTGTGGTTGCATATTTTCAACCACAAATTTTGTTCTTGTGTGATGTACTCCTTTTATGATTGTGATCTTAGATTTTCTTGAGTCTTTATGTCATATATTTGATGTTTTGAGTGATTTAATATGATTGAGGCCATTTTTTAAATCAAAATTCACTAACCCATATGCCCATACCCTTATATCTATCATTGTAACCCACTTTTGAGCATTTTAATTCCCCTTTTATTCTAATTTTAAGTACATCTATCTCCCTAAGTGAAATACCATTAATTTTCATGAATTGTATCTTTGATTAGCTTAGGTTGAGGAGTGTGTGTTATTCAAATATGGGGGAGGATTTGTGGAGAAACATTGGTAGTAAATAAAAAAGTTTAATTTGGGTATTCATTAAGAAATTTCAGAAAAATGGGTAAACACTCATGCATTCGTTACTTAAAACATATGCATCTCTTTTTGGTGATAAAAGAAAAATTTTGGTGTACATAATTTTTTAATTCTGAAAAAAAAAGAAAAAAAGAAGAGAAATAATAATAATAATAATAATAATAATAATAATAATAATAATAATAATAATAATAATAATAATAATAATAATAATAATAAATAAAGAATACATATGTGTGTGAATTAGAAAGAAGATGCATGAGTGAATGTGAAAAAGGAGACAAATAGGAAGTTAGGTTGTTTTCTTTTGTGTAAATAGGTCGATATAGGATTAGGTGGGATACTTGAGCTAATCAAAGATCCAATACACTAGTCCACTTCATCATATTAATCCAACCCTTACCCTAACCCCATTACAACCATCTAAAGACCTCATGATATTTGCATTCATGCATCAAATATTTGTTAATTGTTAGATGATTAGCAAATCCTAGAAAACATTATTAAAAGAGAATTGAGTGATTAAGCCCTAAACACTGAGCGATTAGAGCGTATACACATCCGGTGAGGGGTTCGATTGCTCAATTCTATAATTCCTTCTCTTATCTTGTGTTTTCTTGCAAGTTGCTGAAGTGATTTTGAAAACTTCAAATTAAATCTTTGGACATTCATCATATTGCATTAATTCCTTGCCTTATCCCTAATGATCTACTTTGGATTGGTTAGAAATCTATTGTTTATTTTTGCCAAATTCAGTAGAAACCTTAGTATAGATATAAGTAGGTAATATTTAGCATAGTTGCATGCATGTAGGTAGTGCATTAAATAATTTGCTTGCCCTTTCCACATTTCTTCTTTGATTGTGATTAGCATGAGGACATGCTATTGTTTAAGTGGGGGGAATTGATGAATCCATATTTGGTGATAAATTTTGGATTAAATTGAGGGGATTTCATCATATAAACCCACATTTATTCACTTAAATAGCATACTTTTGTGTTTTCTCTCTAAATTGTACCTAATTGTGAAAACATGCTTTTTGTGCTTAATTTAATCAATTTTATTCCACTTTTATTCTATTTGATGCCTTGATGGTTTTTTTATGAGTGATTTCAGGTGTAATAAGTAGGAATAGCTTGATAAGAATGAAAGGGAAGCATGCAATTGGGAGAAAACATGGAAAAACAAAAGAGAAGAGCATTTCAGTCACAACCACCTGTGGGTACGCACAGGATGAGAATCAGCCAGTGTGCGTACGCACACACCTGTGCGTACGCATAAGTCCCAGCGCATGACTTCATTAAAAAGTCATGTGACTTGTGATTTTGAAGGATTAGAGGCCCAATTCTGATGGCCTAGAGCTCATATGCAAGGGGCTAACATGAGAGGACCATACCACAACATTAAAGAGATCATTAGATAGTTTTAGAAACTTTTAGTTTATTTTTGTCTTAGGTTTTTCTCTCAACTTTCTTAGGGTTTAATTAGGATTTATATTACAAGTAGCAATTTCCATTTTGATCTTGGATTCTAGCTTGCTTCCATTGTAAGTATTTCTTGATTTTATCTTTAACAATAATACTTGTGCTACATTTTCTTATAGTTTAAGTCACTTTGTTTATATTTATATATACTTTAATAATTTTGATTTCTAGTTGATGAAATTGATTATTATTGGTTATTACATGTTTGTTTGAGTTGCCATTGTTGATTTTTTTCATTGATTGTTCATAGTTTCAAATATTTTTGCAATATGGCTTTGTTTGTGATTATGCCCACCAAGTGTTTGTGGAAATGTCAATTTTGAATATGGAGTAGATTTCCACTCCTTTGCTTGGGAAAATGAGTATATGAGATACTAGAGTCATAATGTCCGACATTTAGTGGTAATTCTTGGATTGTTAGTTGTTCTTGTTTCCATTAATGCTAGCTTTTTGCTAAGGTAATTAGTAAGTTAGCTAGGATTTGTGGATTAAGAACAATTATGCTCACTTGAATTACCCTTCGATGTTAAGGGTTGACTAGGTGACAAAAGAACTTTTCGAAACGAAAAACTTACCGCAACTAAGAAGAAACTGAACCAAGTAGCGACAGAGTGGTTTAACGGCAGCAAAATGTCAACGGAGTTCCGGCGGTGTCGCAGGTGCTCTCTCTCTCTCTCTCTCTCTCTCTCTCTTGTACTACCCTCTCTCCCTTTTCG
>NC_029794.2:38284080-38291379 GCF_000816755.2 Arachis ipaensis
CTCTCTTCATGAGCGGCAGTGGCAAGGACATTGAGCGTCGACGGCGAGGTGTGACGGCGACGACTCCTCCCTCTAGCTCGATGACGATGTGACGGCGGCCCATGCCCTACCAGCAACGCATCTCCCTCTCTCGGATCTCTTCTCCGTGCATGTGAGTGTATTTGCTTTGTGTGTGAGTGGGTGAAATGTAGAGAGAGTGAGGAAAGGGTTGGGGACTATGCAGCATGAAGATGAAAAGGGAGGGGGTGAGTGTAATAGAATTAGGGTTAGGGGTAGTTTAATAATTTTACTAAAATTAGGGGTAATAGATTAATTGAAAACCAATTTTAATTCAACAAAATTATATTTAAAGAAAATATTATTTAATCATAAATTTACAAATTAATTTTAAGAAAATACTCTAATTCAAGGATTAGAGATAATATAAATAATTTTCTTTACTTATAAAAATTAAGTATTAAATTCTAAAATCTCAATTATTTAAACTAAGTCATGTAAAATTCTTATTCTTTTATAACTACTAAGCTTTATAGTTTAAATATAGAAAATTATTCAATAATTAAAAAATTAAATAAAATTATTCAATAATTAAAAAATTAAGTAAAATTTTTATTTTAATTATTAGAACTTGATTTAATTACTTTTAATAAAATAGTTTATAAAAATAAAATATTTAATGAATAAATAAATTAAAATTAACTCGTAATAAGATTTTTCGAAATTTCTGGGTCTTACATCTTAGTCCTTAATAGAAACAAGATTAATTAAACTCTCTAAATTATCAATCAATTCGGACATTAGCAACTCAAGGTCACCTAAGTCCTCATTTTCAAGCCAAGAGTGCTAAAATTCTACTCTAAAACTACACCAAGCATTTTATCAAACACTTGGTGTGCATAAAAGAAAAACATAGTAAATTGCAATAATAATAAAATCTATAACTACCAAAACAAGGAAACAATAACAATAACTCAAACAAGCATCAAGGAAACATAAAACATCAAACTGTATTAAAGAAAATCAAAATTAACAAAAAAGTTCATAAACTAAAGTTAACAAAATAAAGAAACAAATAAGCAAAATTAGGAAAATTAAGACAATAGAACAAGAAAATATAAACAAATCTACCCTAAAATAAGAATTAAATCCTAAACTAAGAAAAAACTAAACCTAAAATCCTAAATTTTAGAGAGAAGAGAGAGCTTTTCTCTCTATAAATCTAACCTAAAACATGCTCTAAACTATACTAATGGTTCCCCCTTTGATCCTTCTTGAGTCTTGCATCATGTACTTCAGAAATGAGTTGGATTGGGCTCAAGAAATCACTGAAACCGCAACCCAAATGTTTACTTAAGTAAATCACGTGCTGACAATCATGCGTACGCATTTGCTATGCGTACGTGTAACTTGAGATTCATGGGTACGCATGCCTTATGCGTACGCATGGCCATGAGGAACTCCAATCTCCATTTCTTCATGAATTCTCCACTTTTGCATGCTTTTTCTCCACTTCTTCAAGACATCCTTGCCTTCTAAGCTTGAAATAACTCAACAAACACATCAAGATATTGAATAGAATTAAAGTGAATGAAATTTAGCAATTTAATAGTCCAAAAAGCATGTTTTTAATCATTAAGTACAATTAGGAGAAATTCACAAAACTATGCTATTTCAATGAATAAATGCAAGATAAGTTGATGAAATCCACTAATTTCAATCCAAAATTTACCATAAAATAGTGGTTTATAACTATTTCCTCTCTACCTTATATTCCTCATGAATTTGCTACTATTTACTACTTCTGTTACTACTACTACAACAGTTTACACTCTACTTTATATTCCTCGTGAAGTTGCTACTACTACTACTACTACTATAGATTCTGATCACTACACACCAAATTGTCCATCCATTCATCCTTTACTCCTAATTCTCACACTTATGCTTCTTATGCTCACAATAAGCCTCCAAGTCCTATCTCTATTGTTAAACCATCTGATTTTTCAATCTCTGGAATTGAAACTCCATTACCTCCTACACCCACTATTCAAACTTCATCCACTCAGCATATTGAAAACAGACATCTAATGATAACTAGAGTCAAGTCTGGAATCCATAAACCTAAGGTTCTTACTGTTATTTCTTCTGGTTTGGATTTGGTTCATCATCCACCAAAGAATATCTCCCAAGCTCCTTAATCTCCTTATTAGCTTCAAGTTATGAAGGAGGAATTTGAAGCTCTCATGAAGAATAAGACTTGGCATCTAACTTCTACTCCACCAAACTCCATTATTATTGGCTGTAAATGAATTTTTACAGTCAAAAGAGCCCCTAATAATACTATCAGAAAGTATAAAGCCTAGCTAGTGGCTAAGGGGTGTCATTTGCTAGAAGGCCTTGATTATACACAAATATTTAGCCCTGTAATTCGTCCCTCCACAATCAGAATTTTTCTATCAATTGCCATCTCTAAAGATTAGCCCTTTTACTAGTTTCACTTTAATAATGCTTTTTTTAATGGTGACTTAACTGAAAATGTTTTTATGCTTCAACCACCTGGTTCTAAATCTTCCAACCCGAATCAAGTTTGCAAACTCGACAAAGCAATCTATGGTCTCAAGCAGGCACCCAGGGCCTAGTTTGCTAAGCTAAACACTACACTATTCAAATTTTCTTTTATTAATACCAAAGATGACACTTCTCTATTTGTTCGTACAACTAAGCAATCTACTACGTATATTCTAGCTCATGTGGATTACATTGTTCTTACTGGGGATAATGAGGCTGAACCTAATTCTCTTATTCACAACCTTCACTCTCTTTTCTCCCTTAAGGACTTAGGCTCCCTTCACTACTTTCTTGGTCTTGAATTCACCAAACACTCGAATGGTTTCCTTTACATCTCTCAATCTAAATATATTTTAGATCTTCTGAATAGAGCTGAAAAGAAAAATTCTAAACCTGTGCCAACTCCTATGATCTCCTCATTAAAACTTGTATCACAAGGCTCTCCACCATTTGAAAATCCAAAGCTATATAGGTCTATGGTTAGAGGCTTACAGTATGCAACTCTCACACATACAGAAATTGCTTTTGCAACCGTGTCAGTCAATTCATGCAACATCCAATGGAACAACATTGGTGTACTGTCAAACGCATCCTCATATACCTTTCAGGTTCATATAATCATGGTTTACTCTATTCTAAATATCCTGAATTTTGTGTTTTGGCCTTTGCAGTTTTTGGGCCAGCGATATTGAAAATTATATATCAACAAGTGAGTATTGCATATTATGGGTAACAATCCCATATTCTGGAGTAGCAAGAAGCAATTAGCAGTAAGCCACTCATCCACTGAGGCTGAATTTTGTTACTTAGCTAACATGGAAGCTGAGATATTATGAGTGCTTAAGCTTCTAGTTGAACTGCGGATCTTTCCTCCAATTCCACCATCAATTTACTATGACAACCTCAGTTCATGCATGCTCGCAGCAAATCATGTTCTTCATAGTCGAAGCAAACATTTCAAGAAAGATCTTCATTTTTCCAAGTTTGTGTTTCCAAAGGACAGCTTTCAGTTGTACATATAGCTGCAGATTCTCATATTGCTGATATACTAACCAAACCCTTTTCTGGTGCTTCATTTAAAAAATTCAAAATCAAACTCAGAGTGGTATTGCATCCCACACTGACTTTGAGGGGGGATAAAAGGAGTGTTGTGGATATGCTACTAGGCGCTAAGTTTGACATTGATGGTGTTAGGCACCAGGATAACGATGGCGTTGGGCGCCAGGACAACGAGGGCGCTAGGCGCCAGGTTTAGGGCGCTAGTCTGTTATAATTGTTAAAGCAATTCCAAACAATATATATAAAAAATCTCAGTGTAATTCACAGAAGAATAATAATTAAGAGACAAATTACAATTCCTTTTTAATATAGTTCAGTTTCTCTATTGTTATTCATCTTTCAATATTCTCACATCTAAATAGATTATTAGCAAATTTCTTGCACAATACAAACAAAATATTTGATTTCTTTTTGCATTCACATAATCAATCCTTATACTAATCATATTTTATAAAATGATATTCTCTATTTTTTCTTTTACACATAAAAAAATTGTTGAGATAAAAAAAATAAAAATTGTAAATTTGTAGATGGATTCTTATATTCTCTTTTATCAACTTAATGTCTTATTTATAAGCATTAAATTCATGTATCAACACAAATATATAATCATGAAGAAAAATATCCTTTTAAAAAGATACAAGTTTTCAATGTATTATAATCTTTTGAAGAGATGTAACCTTTTTAACATATATAAACTTTTATATATTTTAAAAATATATCTCATATAAACCGAATATAAAAAATTAAAAGTATTAACTTATCTTTTTAATTATCTTCTTAATTTTTAAATAAAAATTTAAAATTTTTATCTTGTGATATTTTCAAACACCAACATATATATTTAAAGTTTTAATTATTTAAGTATGGAGAATAAATTGAGACTCTCAATTATTACTCAATAACTAACAATTATACGGGAGAAAAAAAAATTAAAAGAGTTTAGTTAATATGTACTTTTAGAATATATGATAAGTTTATAATTAGTAAAAAAATTTAAATATTTTTATTTAATAAATATAAAATAAATATATTAAAACCTTAAATTTTTACATTTTAATAAAAAAAATTTTAATTGGTAAACTTAACATGTGTTTTTAGAACACAATACAGATAAATTCAATTTAAAATAATCTTATTTAAATTACCATATTTAAAATTATACATCTATTATATCAATTATTACATTTAATATTATTCAATGATTCTAATTATTATTAAAAAATATAAAATAAAATAATTTTAAACTGATTTTGATTAATTTTTTATTGTGTGTCAAATACTTTTGAGTAACTAATACCTTCGCGACAGTTTTTAACTCAATAATCAATTCAAATGTTAGTACTTAGTAGCATTCTTTATTTGTTGAACTTTGGAAATCACTTCACTTTGAAATTCGGTAGACCTCAAATTCCGTAAAGTTCGCAAAGTAGACGCTACACCACAGTAACATCTTTTTACCTTTTCTTTTTCCCTTCTTTTTTACATAATAGTTTTCTCATGTTTAACCTTAGTCATTCTACCATAATTACTCCATAAGTTGTTGCTAATAGAAATTTTTTTATTTTAACAAATAATAAATATATTTAAAATGTTCTTAATTAGTAATATTATTTAATTATTTTTTAATTAAAACATATTCCTATTTTTTAGATACACAATTATAATTAAAATTAATTTAAATTTCAAAAACTAAAATTTTTCTAACTTCCTACCCATTTCTTAGTTAGTTATTGTTTGATTTGTTTTCTTCTTTTACGTTTCTTCTTTCTCTGTAACAAGATTTTCTTCTTTCTTCTCTTCTTCTATCTCGTCCGCTTCTTTTTTAAATTGGCCGTAATTTCTTTTTCAATTATGATACATCTAAAATTATTAACTTATATAGAAAATCTTTTTGAAACACATCCAAAATCATAAATCTAAAATTTAAATTTAAACATTAAAAAATAATTGTAACACATCTAAAATTATGTAGTGATACACAAAATATTTCTAAAACACATTCAAAATTATGAATAAAAAATTTAAACCCTTGCAGTGGCCGCCGTAATTGCTGTAGACACAAAATTATTTAAATATTTCTAAAACACAGTGTTAACAATTTAAGGATTGTAATTCTTTAAATTGTTCTTCTACCTAAACCATTCTCCAATACAAATTAGGATGTTGTACATGGCATACAAAATCAATGTGATTGAATAACTAAATAGATAGATACGGTTAACTATGAATCGCTTTCTCTTAAACACATCCAAAATACCTGAGGTCCACTTCTGAGGTAGAAGGATTAGCGACGCTGATGAGGACTAACGCGACGAGGAGTAGGACGAAGCGAGGCTGCGGACTAAACGGCGAGGAGGAAGGCGATGCCAAGAACGAGCGAGGCGGATGACGGCATTGCAGAGGAACGGCGAAGAGGACGAACGACGCTGGAGATAACGCGGCGACCCCGAGGAGGACGGCGTCACGGACGAATAATCGCATGAACCAATTAAAATCTTCAATTTCACTGAATTTATATTTTTGAAAGTGTATTTAAATGATAATCTGTTAATAATTAAAAATAATAAAATCGAAACAGAAATTTTAAATTTTAAATTTTAGTTCTATTTAATTTGTATTTTAGATGTGTATTCAATTTTAAAAAGACACTAAATTTATTTAAATGTGTTTATTTCACTTTTTTTTAATTTTATAATAAAAAACTGAATATTATACCATTTTTAAAAGATACGTAATTGAATGGTTAATAATTATATCTCTAACCATTACTATGCGATAAATCTCGTTATATTGTTGCTTTTGATTGGAAGCTCGTGGTTACAGTCCAAAGTGGTACAAAATGATATCCATGGTCTACAATGTACAAAAAAAAGCAAAAGATATGACTGAAAGTCTCTGAAACCTCTTCTTCTTTTTTGACCCCTCCCACCCCCACCAATAGAAAACATAGCAACGAAATGAAATAAAGGTTTCGGTATTTAATGTGAATCCATAATATAACAAATTTAAATTTATGCAACCTTATTTATTCATTTATAATTTTACCTTATGGCATACGAGAGCAATCTTTATTGAATGGAATTGCCATGTTGCCAACCAACATCTTCAATCATAGTGTCTTTTTTCATCTTTGTTGCAGCCTTTTCGAGTTTTTGGGATAGAAATATATAGTGCCTCAATACCTTTAATGAATCGTAATATACTAACATGTCCAGTGGCAAAATAAGATGATTATTTTAGAATTTTTAAATTAAATAATAGACAATTTTCCATTATTTTTTGTGTAAATAAAACCAAAGGGACTAGTTTCTTTTTTAGTTTTTTTCACTCAATACAAACTGCGGCAGAAGGTTTCATACCTTTGAAAGTAGTGAAGATTTCATAAATTTCACACAGATAAATTTCAAGGTTGACTTGTTCTACTAAAAGAATTCATAAAGCAATCTTAAAATGAAAGTAACTTTTTTATTTTTTGAAAAAAATACAATATTTTTTTACAATAAAAATATGGTTTTAAAATAAAAAGTTTTGTGCAAAACTTAATTATAATTTGTATATTTATTCTTTACTTAATAATTTTTAGCAATTCTCCAATAATAATAAAAAAATAGAAGTCAAGGAAGGTATCATTTCACTGCAAGTGAGTAGCGCAAGCGAGAGTAATGGATT
>NC_029794.2:38291384-38291697 GCF_000816755.2 Arachis ipaensis
TTCAATTCAAACCGAGTTGTCTTCGTTTATTGGAGCTAATAATTACGAACGGGGAATTGATGAAGATCACAAAGTAAGTACCTTATTTCTTTATTATATCTAGTTTATTTGAACCTAAGAAACAAGAAAATAATTCTCGTGAAAATACTTTTACCCTTTTCAAGTACTTTAATCAAGTCGAATTAGATCAATTGAATTTTAATGATAATATATTCCAACATTGAGTTGTATAATAGTAGAGTAGTTCTTGAAGAATTTATTGGTATAATTATTAATTACTATGTCTAAGTTTAAATTGAAGATGACTCATCTA
>NC_029794.2:38291805-38295549 GCF_000816755.2 Arachis ipaensis
AGTTATAACTAATTTTTATCTTAAATTAGACTATTATATTTTTCAATTGATCCATTTAAATTAGTCGGTTCGATCTGGTTCTTAAATCGATACATTCAACCATTAAGAATTACAAACAACTATCTTTTGTTTTAATCAAAGAAGAAGGAATAATTTCTCTTTGGCAAAACAAATACATAAATAAAACTAATACTAACAAAATAAAATATATAAAAGGGAAAAAAAAGGGTAAAGGAGCTTGTTGTGTAAATTATTGCACAACACGAGTTCACATATGTCGGAATTAAAATCCTTCCTTCCATATTTGCATGACACAGGAGCCTTTTTTTTTTCCCTTTCAAATGGTGGTCTACATGAAAGGAAATTATAGCTCCTTTTCTAGTTATATATATACTTTTGAATCCAAAAATATATAATAAAGATTTGAAAGTGATAGGTATAGAGAGGATGACATTATTGTTGAGACAATGAATTCATTACACATACGTGAACTTATAAATTTACCCTACATACAACACAATTTGATGCAATAATAATAGTGTAGTTTTGGTTAATCTGTGATCATTTAGCACCTAATAATAATAATGAAGAACAAGGAAATTTATGTGTGATGATTGCTAGAATTGAGTCCCAACATGTTAGAATTATGAGTCATGCTACAAAGCTACACCGTGTTCTTTATAAATTAATTTCTCTTTTGATGAATCTGCAAAGATGATATAGCATTTTCAAATCACATTCACATTCACATGAGACCAACTAATGTTTCGTTTAGTCTCAAAATAATTAGATGCTTACCTTATAAACAAATAAAAATTATTTTTTAGATAGTGGGTATGAAAATTAAATACCTGTTTTAGTTTGTATTTTTATTTCTATATTTTTAGAATTTATGACTATTTTCACTCTTTTTATAAAATTCTAAAATAAAAAATACTGAAAATAAAAAAAATACCCAAGCATACCATAAGTGTTTGTCTATTTGGCAACACTTGAATTACATTTTATTAGTGCAAAAATATTTTATATTAACACTTAACAGTATATTGAAATTAAATTCAATTTTTTTTTTTTTAGATTTTGGTCCATCTATGATTACCTTAATGTTTTAATTTTATGTGTGTGAACAATGGAGTAAGAGAGCTTGTTAATGAACAGAGTTTGTGTTTATTTTGCAACCAATAATGTTTATTTCATAAAGGCAGGCCAAGCATGTCTTGTACCAATAAGTGACCTAAGTGATTATATCCTCTTCAAGGAAATTATAAATAATTAAGATTAGGAGGGGTCCAAAATATGATTAAGGCTCCAGAAAATAATGAATTTAAATAAAGGCTACATTCTATTATTCTTCCCCCTTTTTTTGAATCCATTGGGGGCCACCTTGGTATAATCACGTTAAAAGTAGTCACATTTTTATTTTATATATTTATCTATTTATCTTTTTTACTTTGCTTTGAAATTTCAAAATATCACCTTTCTCTCACTCATATAAATCTGAAGAAGGAGAGGAATCATGGCAACCAAAGCAAAATAAATAAAAAAAAAAAATAAGTAAAGGGTGTGTTTGGGGTTTTGCAATAAAGAATACGAGAGAAAAAGGAAAAGGAGCATGTTATGGCGTTATGCTATGCTACCCTATCTTAGCGTTATAGAGAGTCATCACTATATCTTTTCCTTTGTGTGATTCACTGTGAAAACAATAACACAAATGAAAATACTTTGCTCTCTTCCTCCAACTCTCTCATACTTTCAGTTCTCTTTGTTCATGCAAGATCCAAAGACTGATTCCAACACAATAATAAGGTATGTATTTACCTCCTTATTAGATTTCTCATCATCTATCTCTTGTCCCTTTCTCACACCCTATTTTGATCAATTTACCTTATATGTATTACATTTTTTTTTTTTGTAAGAAAAAAAAAATTGGGTGGAATTAAGTTTTTGTAAAAAATGTGAACTTTTATAAGCTTGGCTTGGACATTCATCACATTTATGACATTATTCCTCTAAGGTCTAAAAGTATATATAGTACGTCATAATTCTATAGTCTAGACTACTTTATTTGGCTTTCTTAATATTGTGTGGACTAAGTGTAAGATAATTTGCATATTTATGATGTTTATGATGTGATGAATTTGACCAAGCTCACAAACTCACCCTAAGCTAAGGTAGGTGAATAATTTCATTATAGGCGGATAGACTTTTTCAAACACTATGAACCTAAATTTGGTATTTCCAAGTTGGCAAAAAGGATCTTAACTCTTAGCACCATTCGCTAAGAACAAAACTAGTAAACTAAACTCATTTTGTTTTTCTTCCAAATTGCATAAATAGCCCTTTTTTTTTTTCTCAAAATTTTGATATCAAAAGAAAAAAAAATCAAATATGAAAAATCCAACATCATCTCCACATAAAGAATTGTTAGTGCATAATATCCAATTCATTTCGCATTGTAGAAAGCCGTGGTATCAACGTGCAATGGAGGTCACTAGTCTATGGAAAATAATGTCCAAATCAACAAACAATACTAGTACTAATTCACCTTTATGGAAGACAACATCAATGCTATCAAAATCGCATCAAGTTCCTACATCATCCACCACCAATAGCAATAACTACAACAAGAATAAACTAAGAAAATGCTCATCCCTTAAAGTGGCAACCTCGTTTACAAGAGTGTGCCTTTGTGCGCCTATATACTCCTACAACGAAGCCTTTAGAGCGGATCGTGTTGTTGCCCCTAGAAGAAGTTACAGCTATCCAAGATCGTCGTCCTCCAAGCCGTTACATAGCGCTCGAGACCGGATTTCGCATAGCGCGAGGATTAGTACCGACGGAAGGAGGGTGTTTAGGGGTAAATCATTAACAGATGATGTTCTTATGAGGAGGTTTGTGATTGAGGAAGAAGCAATGATGCAAGTTAGGAGAAGGAACCAAATGGAATTAATTAGGAGGAGGAGTATGTTGAGGAGAAAGAAGCTTGGGCCTAGTCCACTTAGTAGAATGGTTATGGCACATGATCATTGATATTATTAGAATTTGGAACACTTGTTTCTTTAGTTCAATGTTGGTCCAGCCCAACTATCATAGTGTCCAATCCAATTGGTAAATTCTTTCTTTCTTTTCTTTAATTGCCCTTTTTAGTTTCATTCAATGAACATCCCTCACCTCATGTGAGCAAGTTGCCATTACTTTGGCTATATCTGCTAGTTACAAAAAATTGTGACACCCCATTTTAAATGGTTTAATTTAATAACATTGTTATATATTAGCAAAAGCTTTTAATTAATTCAGCTCAAATAATTGTGGTTTTTGCGAATTATTTATAATTAAAAGGTTGAAGTCGAGACCACTAATGATAGTTTTATACGTACATAATATTTTTTATCACTACTATCAATATCGATATTATACTTTTATCTGAAATTTAACAAATATGATTCGAAAAAGTGCAATCGTTTCTTGTAATATAAAATTTTCAATTCCCAAAAATTAAATTTGAACCTACTAGAAAGAGGATGAAGTTGGCAACTACTTAGACAAATCAAAATCACTTAGTTTCATTTCTTTTATACAATGTTTATTAGGAGTTTAGAATGGAAATAACTCTTCTACTACTCTTTTTCCAAAGCTAAGTCTTAACTACTTAAGTCAACAAACACACCCAACTAACTGCTATGCAGTGTCTTGTTAATTTGCTTATAAGACACTCTAATCAAAATGGCACAATTCATAATTAAT